>NC_056747.1:621454214-621526714 GCF_019279795.1 Protopterus annectens | reverse complement strand
GCTGAGTGGCCTAGTTTAGTTTCACTACTGAGATTACTTTTTGCAAGAATAAGAGACTCATCTTAAAGCTACTCTTCTTTGCAGAATACCATGTAAGGTACTCTGCATATTAAAATTTACAGTTCTGAGATGCTTCTAGCTGAAGTAATGTCTTATAAAAACAAGTCTTTCTAGGAATAAAAATCATTGGGCTGATACTGCAGATTCAAAATGAGCAAGGGTCATCTTTTCTAAAAAAAAAAACTTTCAAGCTATCTTCTACAATTTCTAGACCAATAACTACATGTCCTAAAATTGTGAAAAGGACAAAACAGGAATTTGAGAGAGAAGCAAATAATGTCAAGACCTGTGATTATTTTTTTAAATCATTTTTTTTCTTTTTTGAAGGGAGAATGTCTCACTGCATCTCTTGATGTTGGGGGCTGCACCACCCCCACATGCCCATTACTGATAAATATATATATATACATATAGATATAGATATAGATATACATATAGATATAGATATATATATATATGTGTCTGTGTGTGTGTGTGTATATATATAGGTATATATATATGTGTGTGTGTGTCTGTCTGTATGTATGTATATATATATGTATGTATATATATATATATATATATATATATATATATATATATACTACCTCCGAGATCTCACAACCCCTGGGTCCTGGGGAAAAGGAATATTCTCCTACCCAGGGATTGTCAATCGCACACACACATCTACCATTTGCATATATCGACCAAATGCAGTTGATTAAACAGATTTCATTAAACCTGCATTTAGACCATAGATAGCTACAGATGTGCACATATATATATATATATATATATATATATATATATATATATATATATATATATATATAGATATATAGATATATGCACACACACACACACACATACATTTTATATATATATATATATATATATATATATATATATATATATATGTGTGTATGTATATACATATAGGATCACTATATCTCGGAGAAGAGAGAATATTCAGACACACGACAATCTCAGATTCATTATACACATCCACCCTGTTCCACATTCAGTCTCAATGTTTTGAGATTCATAGTTATGCGCCCTAGACATTTAAATGGTTACCAAACTTTCAGTCCCACAGAAGAGTTACTTACTTACTTTGTGGTCTCAGCTATAATACTTCTTTCAAGAATTGCTTCATTACCAGAGTGAAAATGTAGTTCACTTTGCCAGGTAGGATTTTCTGATGCTGTCCATTCTAGCTGTCTTAACAATCCTCAGAACCTCAGGAGTGGAGGACTCCCTATCTAGGATCAATGCCGTATCTTTAAGGCTGCAAGTCTTAAGGTGTTTTAGGTCTAGGTACACCAGGGTCCCTTGTTTCTGTAATGGAAGACTGTGCAAATGGAGAAGACCCTTGGATCTCTGCCACCCAGCTTCTTATGCAGAGAGCATCAGAGCTATCTTGACCCCAGGAGTGCGATTAAGATCAAGTTGTTTCTGTACTGCATTGTCTTTCTCAGCAACTTGCATATTAGAGGTAAGGGAGGAAAGGCATACAGAATACCTGTGTCACAGGGAATAGAAAATGCATTTCTCCATGGAACGTAAAATGCATCATCTGCTAGGTTTGTCTTGCCAGGGTACTCAGAGAAGAAGACTGGAATTTGATGACTCTGTATGAAGGTAAACATGTTTGTGTCTGAAGTACCCCAGTGTGTGTGTGTGTGTGTGTGCTCATTAAAGGCTTTTTGCCTGAACTTTCACTCCCAGATAGTGGGTGTAGACCTGCTTATGTGATCAGAGATCTCTCAGGGCATTTTGTGCCAATGGAATGATGTGGGCACAAACATGGGTGTTCTGTTTTGATGCCAGATGCTGCTCTAGTCTGCACAGGAGATAGAATATGTAACCCCATGTTTGTTAATATGTGACATCTCTGTGGTATTGTTTTCACTCAGGCTAAGGACTGCATATTGTTAAACTGGTCCAAAGTAATGAATAGCATATATAATATATAATGGCAAGTATTGCTTTTTTATGTATCTGCTCATGTCCTTAGGATATCAGTGTGCACTCTCTAAGCCAGGTCAGGGCATCTGAGGACAGACTCTTCTTGCTGTTGAGTGCCACAAATGGTATCCCAGGATATGCTCTTGCCTGTGCACACACCAACAGACTTCTTTGTTGATGGAGACAATGAAGGGAATAACTGTCTCCAGAAAATGAGGCTACTGCACCGGAGATTTCTCAGGTACTACTGCAATTTCCTTACATATGTTTTTAACAATGGGACTATGACGACTGAACAGGAAAAGAGCCTCAGGTGGACCTTGCAGTTATGAATGGTTTTGTGATAGCGTGGGACAAGAAAGAGTTGAGCACTGCAGTCATACCTCTCTTAATCTCTTAGCACACGATATCTGAACAAAGCATATGATATTGTGGCTACAAAGGCTCAAAAGTTGGGTCATATTTTAACTACTGCTCTTACAAACTTAGAACATTCCGTGAATAATAGAATTTGTGTTAGCATACATTTTTTTGAAGGAGATGATGTTTGAAACTCAAATATACATCATTATTTAGAGATTTCAATACTCAGTGATGTACCAGAAAACCACAAATTTTATATTAGGAACGCAAAACATATTAAGCAAAAATTGGGACAGGTGAGAGGTGTGACTGCAATCTTTTCCTGTGAGAGTGACACCCTGCAAGTCTTTGTGTCTAGGATAATCCCTAAAAAGCATTTCGGCTGTGAAGGGATGAGACTGGATTTCTGATTATGTGCCTAGGTTAGGGAAATACTGAAAACTGAAGTTTGGTAAATTGGCCAACTGTCTGTCTGGGATTTGCCTAAGTTAGGCAGCTGTCCTGGTAAAAACAGGTATGGGTGCCCTGCATTCTGTGGTGATCAAAGAGTGGACCAAAGCATTTTGTGATTATCCTATAAGTAATTCAAGAATAAATCTTAGTATTATTCAATGAATAGAGTTTAAATTTGTTTTTGTCTTGACTATGTGTTTTGGGGTGAATCAGAGAAGCATAGTTTTCTTGGGGTTAAGCAGAGGTTGGGTTAGTGAGACAAGTTTCAATGGAAGTAAAGCCTTCTTGTATAATTTGCTGAAGATGTTGCAGATAGAGGAGCATTAAGTATCTGCATATTGTATTAGGGAGGCTTGACAGGAAAATGTGTGACGGTAGTTGATGAAAATGTCACAGAGGAGGGAACCGAGAATGCAGCCTTGAGGAGCACCAGTGATGCTGGTAGATATGGAGAGACAAAGCCTTGCCATTTTACTGCCTGTTAGATAAGTAGTTATTCAGCTAGCTGTGAGGTGATAGACCAATGATAGATAGTAAATGTAGGTGTTTAGAGTGTGAGATGGTATTGAAGACCTTAGAGAGGTCGAATACTGGGGAGAGCAGTTTGCCTGAGTCCCTAGCTTTGTTTGCAGTGCCATTGAGGAACAGTGATGCAGAGGTTGTACTATAGATGGGCCAAAAGCCATAGTGAGTAGAGATTAGGAGGTGATTATGAAGGAGGTAGTGGAGAAGTTGCTTATGGATACATTTTTCTAAGAATTTTAAGAGACGGGACAGTATTACAGTGTGTCAAAAATTAGATATATCTGTTGATTTACCATCATTGTGGAGGGGAATAATATAAAGTAATTTCCATATGGAGGGACCATAATCTTCAAGTTTAGATCTGTTGATTAGGACACTTACTAGGTAAGCTATGACCCCATCAACTAAGATATTGTGGTGGAAGGTTGCCTTGAGAAATGGAGCAGGGTTTGAGCTTAAGTAATAGTTTTATTATTATTATTACTATTATCATTATTATAGTAATGGGGACAGGATTTAAAGTAAAGGAGGGAGGAGTAATGGTGATGTGTTTGGATATAGAATGGAGAGAAATAGAAGGAGATTTGCTAGTAATATTGGTAGAGGCGGAGGTAGCAGGATGCGAGTTAGAAGGTGTCTGAGGGAAGGGCTGGATGGGGGTGGTGAGTTTTTGGTTAAGGAGGTAATACTTAAAGAAAGTATTGAATTCTACTGCAATTTGTAGGGAGAAGTATTTAGGGGATGACCTGAGTTCTTTTTTTACCAGCGGTTTAATAGTGAACTAATTGAAGACCAGAATTTTTTCCAGATTGTTTGTGGTTGATTTGTAGTTGAGCATAAGTGTTTCTTTTTGTTACCTACTTTTTTGACCAAGTTATGAAGTTGCCTAAAGATGTGTAGGTTCTTAGTTGCTTTGTGTATCTTTCTCTTTTTCCATGCTTTATCTCTACTGATCACAAGATTCTTGCACTGTTTAGAGCAGTGGTGTCAAACATGTGGCCCACCACACTCCTATATGCAGACTGACTGCTCCAGTCTTACAGTCGGCCTACCTTATGTCTTACTTAAACAATGGCCATTTTGTTGCATCAACTATGTATGAACAAAGTTGAAAACTACACATACACAACTACACATACACAACAATGTTACAAACATGGGTTTGTTTATGAGGGGGATTAAAAGGCCTATGACAGACAGTGAATGCAGCAAATCAATGTTTTCAAAGTCATTGGTGTGGGATAGTCGGAAAACATCCTACCTACAAATTGAAATGTTGGCTTGTTTTAAAAAATAAGTGGGTAGGTAGTGGTCGTGGCCAGTCCTGTGCTTTTGATTGAATTGCAGCAGGTTACATTATGATTACATATCTGTGACTTGATCATTATTGAGATGCCAGTCAGGTTAACTGAAGGGGCTCTTGTGGTAAGTTCTTGTATAAGTTGCCCCATTAAGGATTTATTTATTTAACATTTGTTTACTGGGAAAGTCCAACTTGGAATGAACCAATTTTCAGTGGAGGCCCAGGGAGAAATGCTCCAGATGCATGTCTTTGTAATGTGAGAGGAAACCGGAGCACCTGAAGGAACCCACATGAATGCAGGGGTGACATGCAGACTCCACACAGAAGACACTCCAGCTGAGTATTGAACTGGAGAACCTCTTGCTGTGAGCTGACAGCTCCAATCACTGCACCCCTGTGCTCTCCAATTTCACTTGTTTCTTTTGATATTGTAATTGGGCAGGATTTGCTGGACCAAAGTGAGTTTTTTTTTTGCTGATCCTTTTTTGTTATTTAACCATGGGTTGCTCTGTGTTATTTGGGTAAGGGCCTGAAGTGTAGGTGTACATTTATGTCAGTGAGCGGTATTGAAAGGGGAGTACAGTATTTGAGACTCCTTTGATATTGTGGAATTGAATAATTATCAAGTGGAATTGAAAATGTTTGTCTTGAAACCATGACTTGTCATATTTGAGGAAACAAATGTTAACAGCATTTTTCATCAAAAAGGCATCAGAATGGATTTGTAAATCTTCTCTCAAATATACATATCTGGGTAAATAATGCAGATCATGAGGGTGGTGATGATACAGAACACATGTGTGATTGTATATTATCGTCAAAGGGTCTTTTGTTTGCAATTTGTAAAATCTTTGGGAAAATTATAGGAATGTTACAAGTTGGTGTTTATGGTGGCTGGTAGAAATGTGCTAGCTGGTGTTTTAGGGCATAAAACATCATAGAGTGTGTTTGATAAATCATGTGTGGATGTTAATAGATTTAAGGGGAGCTGTATAGGAGGGCAAGTGTATTACGATTGTCTTCTGAACTATGGCTCCGATAGTTGTAGGCATAGAAAGTAAGCTCTTGACATGAGACACTTCATGACATGTTTTTGGGATGGTGGTCTAATAGTGTGCTGCATGCTCCGAGCTCATGTTTTGGACTGATTTGTTGGCATATCAGTGTAAGAAAACAGCTGTTGATGTAAGCGTTAGGAGACGAGTTATCTATGAAGTAGTTAACCTCTCTGTTGTTGGCATAATTTGACGAGTAAAACACGAGATTGCAATTCATGACTGAATAATATTTGGGTTGTAAGCACATATTGACCATTCAGCACCAGTATAAGAGTCAAAGCCAAAAATAGTCCATGGATAAGGAACACAGCAAATCAGTGTTTTCAAAGTTATTAGTGTGGGATAGTCGGAACACGTCCTAAAACAACTTGTTTTTAAAAATAAGTGGGTAGGTACTTGTAGTGGCCAGTCCTGTGTTTTTGACTGAATTGAGGCAGGTTTTAATGGTGTATGTGTGATTTTTGTCATTGTAATGGCCAATGTGAAAAGTACATTTTTGATATTAATAGTTTGTATCATATTTGCTTTTTGCAGGTGGAACCGTGTCCCTAATTTTATATCCACTTTCGCCTGAAGGATTATAGTGCTGCTTATTCATGATTTAACTATGACAAAAGGTAATTACTCTTCATATTAGTAAAGTACATTTTTAAGATAGCATACTGATGCAATAATATCTCCATTTGGTGATTTGTTTATTTGGTTATAATTTTTTGGGTAGTTACATGCGAACATGCGTGTAGACTAAATTCACCTTTTATTATTATTATAATTATTATTATATTACTCCCCTAATAAGTGGACTCAATCCACTGATAATTATCTGGCCCGTGTACTGTATACTCTGATGAAATGTGGCCCGCAAAATGAGTTTGACATCCCTGGTTTAGAGAGCCAAGGAGAGTGATTGATTTTGATTCTATTATTACATAGTGAAGCAAAGCTAAAGTATTTAGAAATAATGTGTTGAAGTAGTTGACAGCATCTTCTAAATGATCTTAAGAATCACAGGAAGGTCTTAGATGTATTAATAGACTTACCGAGAAGACTGTGGAAACAAAAGACAACATGTTACATTTTAGTGAAATTTAGGATGTGAGAGGACTACAATATTGGTTAGCAAGTAACTACAGCTTGTTCTATATGTCAGGAAAGGGACAGAAAAAAACTGGAGTCAAGCAGTGTGTGTGTGTGTGTGTGTGTGTGTGTGTGTGTGTGTGTGTACGTGCACGCATGCGTGTTTGTTCAGATATCATTCACAACTGATGAGGGATAAGATACCCATTATTTGGCTGGCTAAGAGAGCTGTAAATCGTTTATGTAAAGGCACAGATATGTACTAATATCAACAAATTGTAGTTTCACTTTCACCTTTACAATAACAACTGCCCACTGGTGCAAATTCACAATTTTGCATTAATCTGAGTGTATACATGGACTGTGGCAGATGGACATTCCACCAGCATGCTGAACTAGCCACCCTGGCTGATGCTACATGGCTGGGAATTCTTTAAAGGCACCATTTGTCAACATGTTCTCCAATGTAGAACTGCAGATTTTTCCACTCATTTATTTAAAATAATAATCAAAAACTAAATGGTTAGAATTAATAACATGTAAAAACAGTCAGACAAAAAGCCTTGTATCTGTCTAGCTGCAATACAGTTTTATGGATATTTACTTGCTGAGTTGTTAAGAGTAAAACTAATGTAAAAGGTACCTTAATTTTGATTTGTTAAACTAAATGATTATTAATAAGGTAGGTGCAGATAATCTTTCATAAAAGATCATGATCCAAGCAACAAGGCAAAGAGTGAATACAATATGTATGACAATGTAGACTACATAGTCCAGTTAATGAAATGTAAACCCTTACATATGTCTACATGTGTCTCAGCATTAGCAGTGAAGCGCCAGGCACCATCAGGTGATGGTCTGTGACTTAGGACATCTCTGTTCCTCATCCTTGGGCTTGCTAACTACTTTTTGAATTCTTTGAGATTGGGCTTTTGGGGTTACATCAGATTCAGTATATAGAGAGGAGTCACTCAGCAGTTAGAATATTCCAATTAGTCAGTACCCTCATCACTAAAATATAAATAGTGCCATGTTTATGGATGGAGTAAATATCAGATATTTGCAATATTTATTATTATTATACTTAATGGGTGTATTTATTTATTAGTTTTGAATTAAAAACTTACAGGACAGACTACTTGAGTTTGAGCTTTGTATAGTATGAACTCATTAGCAAACATAATCTTATTTACTCTTCTCCTCAGCAAGTGTTAATTTATTTCTTTCAGAGACTTATACTGTCTTTTTGAATGACTATTATATTGATTGTTAACTGAATAAACATACTGATTTTGATATTTGCCAAGGGGCTGTACTGTTACGTGAGACTTGTGGAAGGAGTATATACTGCATCTGGTGACTTACAATTGTTATACAATTTGTTTTCTATTTATATAGTAACTGTTTTTTCCCTTGGTTTTGTGCAAACATACCTCATATATTAGTACAGATATGAGCTTCTTTAACAAGCTATATCTGATGTTAAGGATAACAGGGATTGTTACATCCCTACTCTGGGCCAGTAATCAAGGAGCCTGAATCCTGGCCACTGACACTGGAGAGGGATGTTCACTTGGAACAATAATAGATGCACACAGTATTTCCAAATGCAGCTCTCTGCATCAAGCGCAATTTTCATTAAGAGCCCACAGGAAACTTACACAGGCCCGGGGTCGGGATTTCTGTCTCTGTCTCCCTCCTGATCCCCAGTAAGACTCCCCATTGACACAGCAATAGAATTGAGCCCACAGCTGTGTATCCAAACCAAGTTCTCCAGCACCCTCTTTGTGAAACCAGTGCTTCATTTCCCTGCTCCAAGCAGCTGACACATACACACTCGTTGAGACATGATTTTCACACACTCAAACCTGGGAAAGGCTGGCACAGATTTACTAGTTATGCCCCCTTCTACCCAGACTATAAGATAGTTACTGCCACTAAACCCTCCAAAGCCAGCTTCTAAAGCTCTTACAAGGTTATCCAATTATACTGAGTGAAATTAAGATTAATACGAATGGTAGAGTTTTGACCAATGCAGTAAGGCTTTCAGGAGTGGCCACAGAGTCAACAAATAGATATGAGTACTCTCAAAGGTTAAAATATTCTCTAAAGGACCAGTCACAATTAAGCCTTTAAATATATTAAATAATAAATAGTAAAAGAACATGAAAAATGGAATATCTATTTACAATAAACATTAGAGTTTCAGTCACATGAAATATTAAAGTAACACAGATGAATAGATTCACACAGGTACAAAAAACAATACTTAACTAATCTCACTATATTCTCCTTACTGATCTAAAGAATTACTATCTCCTGGTTAACTTACTAGAGGAATGCAAAATAAAATAGGTCAGGGGTCCTTCTTTGTCAGGTTCCAAAAACAGAGTGCTCTGATACTTCAGTCTCATCTAGTATTAAAATATCATTACAGAGCTGGTTTACAGAATGACATCACACACATCTGGTCATATGATTTTGGTTACCATACTAGCCCCTTGGCTAGAAGCTGCCAGGATTTAGCACATATGTGTCAATAATACACACGAATAGAGATTTGCTATGATCTGTTATAGCTTCTGGAAGTCATAAAACAATAAAGCACTTCCATTGTACCTACAGGAGCTAGTAAACCATTCTCTGGCACAGACATTTCATCTCTGGCTGAAGTCAGAACTGTAAGATACAGTCTTTATGGCCTAAATTAATCAATTTAATTTCTTACTATTTTTCAAAGTCAGATGGACTGAGATTAACCTCTTCACTTCCAGTATCCTCTGTTAAAACATATACATTTAATCAGTTACAATACAGTCAGTGCCCACTGTTGGTGTATTTTTAACACAAGCATTGGTACAAATCAGTTTGATATACAAGTGACATGTAATTATTTACAAAATTCCAGCTTGCTGTGCTGGTATATGTTATACATTCACTGCCCTACTTCTACTGGCATAGCTGGCAATACCCCACATCATCACATCTCTCTCCTTTTGAAGACTCAAGCTAGTTTTTCAAGTGATCCTTAAAATATGTTGCTTGAGAGAATTGACTTGCTACATTAACCCATGCCCTGTTTTGGGAACCCATCTGCATTGGCATTGCTGACCCCACTACAGTGCTGTACTGGCATGTCATATGCCTGAAACCCTAGGCTCAACCTTAGTAACTTGGCATTTTGCTGGCTAGCTTAATGTAGGCATAGATCCCCCTCAGACTCCTCCTGCAACCCACTGCAAATATTCAGCACCAGGGCCTCCCTGTCATGGTAAGGCTTCATCACGTTTACATGGTACAATATGTGCCTCTGCCCCCTGCCTAGCAGTTTTACTGTGTAGTTAACATCACTGACCTTCCTTACCGCTTTGAAGGGTCCCTTTCAAGCTGCTGCAGCTTACTGTGTCTGACAAGAATGAGAATCATAACTGGCTGTCCCACTGCATACTCTCATGCTCGAGCATTCCTGTCATACCAGACCTTTTTCTGCTTTTGGTCTCTTGTCAGGTTCTTCGAGGCCAAGTCTATGAGCTCCCCAAGCCTTGTCCTGAGGTTTAGGACATATGCCACAAGAGACTCCTTGTGGGATTCACACTCACCCTCCCACTCATCATGAATCAAATCTAAAGGCCTCCTTATCCTATGCCCATACAACAAATCAAAGGGTGAAAAACTTGTGGATTCCTGTGGTATCTCTCTGTATGCTAACAGATGGAGCAAATATTTGTCCCACTCTCTCTTAAACTCACCTGCAAATGTCTGTAACATGGTCATTAGTCCAGGGATGGTAAGGGGTGGTCTTTAGGTGCTTCACTCAACAGCACTTACACAGACAAGCCAGCAGGTCTGACATGAAATTGGCACCTTTGTTAGTGAGTATTTCTCTCAGGAAACCTAAACTGCTGAAAATCTCTAACAAAGCATTTTCCACCTTCTCTGCCTCAATGGAGGACATAGCCACCGCCTCAGGGTATCTAGTAGCATAATCTACTACCACCAGGATATACTTCTTCCCTGTGGAACATGAGGTACACAGAGACTTCACAATACCCCTTGCAAACCTCTGAAATGGCTCCTCAATCACAGGTAAAGGCATCAAAGGAGCCTTGAGCTTGTCTTCTGTCTTGCCTACTTTTTGGCACTGCTAACAGGTCCTGCAGTACCCTGCAATCCCAGGCCAATAAAGGTTCTGCATAATACGTCTCTTGGTACACTTTATTCCCATATGACCTGCAAAAAGAATGTCATGAGCTATAGCTAGAAGTGCCAGACAGTAGGATCTGGGCACTACCAATTGCTGTATTACTTCACCCTCTAGCCCTCCTTCAGTGGTCCACTCTCTGTACAGTAACCATTTGTTCCAGTATACAGACTGCCCTTTTCCTTGAAAATCAGGTGTCTCCCTAGCTACCTCCAGCAAGCCTGTTGGTGTAGGGTCTGAGAGCTGAGCCTGTTTCAACATTATCTTTGTAACTGTTCCCAGCTCCCCTTCTACAAGAAGCTTGATATCCTCTGGCAGCAGTGCCTCATTGTCAGCCTGGGTGCTACCACTCACCTCTGCCCTTGCAGTCAGTCTGTCCAGGGGAATATTCTTACCTACCAGCAGGTGTGGCTCACATTCAAGCTCACTGCTGCAGGATAGCTCCTTCCCTGAAATAGCCACCTCACCAGCCCTGGTTTTGGGTGCTGGCTCTATCTGAGTCTCCCCAAGGCTACCAGACACACATGCCTGTCTCCAAGCCTGACTGTGTATTACTGCATGCACACAAGATACTGCATTATCAAAATCATTCCCTATCAAGACATCTGCAAGGAAATCCACACTTCCTGAAGGGTATGAAGACTGAAACCCAAATGTCTGCCATTTTAAAGTGCCATATGGCATATAGTCCTGTACTGTACAGGTTTCCGCAGAATGCCCAGATGCCTGCCTCACACACCTCTCAACCTCCTAGATCAAGAAAGCTGTACAAAGCCAAAAATAATGGGGGGGGGACAAAGGCACAAAAATAAGCACACCTTTTAAATATTGCACTTACAAACCCGGAAAGTTGATAGAATAAAAGGTTTGCAGTAGTACAGATTTCCTGAAGGGTATAAAGTTTGAAACCAAATGTCAATATGTTCTGACTTAAACCCCGAGTGATTTGCCAATGATTTGCTAGAAACCACAGTCACACTTCCTAAGTTTGTAAGAGCAATGATTAAAATCTGTCCCTTTACAATTTACCTTACTGTGACTGACAAGGAGTACAGATGCATGTAAATAAAGTGGGTTTATTATTTTTTTCCCATTCTTAGGTATGTTTAAGCATAGCTGAGCAGGTGTGCGCATTATGGCCCTTTGCTCAGCATTGCTTAAACATCCCATAGCAGATAAATAAAATTATACAGCTAAAATCATCATGCCAAAATAGTGTAGTGGTTAGAGTCCTGGCTTTGCATGCAGGCATTCATGGTTCAAGTATCAAGACAGACACTTTATTTTTCCATGGGAAAGCATTGTTAAAATTATTTTAATTTTAAATTATGTAGTAATTGATATTGTTAAACCAGGGTACTGTAGCTGGTCTAAAATATAAGTGTGAGTGCATATAACATGTGAAATCACCCATGTATACACAAATGCCCCATACAGTATAGTCACACCCCATGGTAATGTAATGAAAGCACATAGAGGGACGTTATGTAAAGTAAATCATATACACTTACCAGTATGTCAGTAATGATTAATTAAGTCATTATTCTGACATTTTTAAATTGAGAAGTGAGCAATGGTTAGCAGTGCTCAGCTAATGCTTTTTCAGTGTAAGGATTGCTTAAATGTGAATGCTAAGCAGCAGTCAGCTCAGCTAAACCAATTTGTGCACTGTTAAGCAATGCTCAGCAATTACCCCTTTAAGTACTGTTCAACCCAGCTTAGCTAGTTTGCGCATTGCTAAGCTGTGCTCAGCATTTTCAAAATGGTCTAATGATGGCAAAGGGCAGGAATATAGCCTTATTTAAACTGTGCAGGCAGGAATACAGCCATAGCCTGTTGTAGTTTGATCTCTGCAGGAAGTTGTATGGCATTGGAGAGGGAGCTCTCTGCTGGGGCACCCTGGAGTCCAGGGTCATGGCTGGACTCCTCATAGAACACCGTGATAACAGACTGTGGCGGGGACAGTACCAGGGCTCTCAGTACAAAGTAGAGGCCTGAGACCATCTGGCACATGACCTTGCCAGTGCCACTGGAATTCCCCGAACTGGTGAGTAGGTACAGCACCATTATGCCAACCTAAAGCATAGGAAGGAGGGCTCTTGGCCCAATGGATCCATGATGCTCGGGACCAGCATGCTCCAGCAGTTTGTAAGTATCCCAGATATAGTTGTACCAAATTGTAGCCTGAGTATGTGATAGACAGGTATGCATAATGTTTGTTTCTCACCCATACAGCTGCAGAAGGGAGGGCTATGAACATTGAGGACCATGTTAACAGACTGACAAGGATGAGCCAACAGGCTGGTGAGTACAGATCTATCTTGCAGTATATAGTGCCATAAAGTAGGAGTACATTGTTTACTGCCAGTAGGTATATTGTGTACTGTGTCTAATGAATAAAACATGTTTGTCACACTAATACTTATCTACAGGATGTCCATTAATAAGTGTCATTTCACTGTAATAAAAATATACAACAAACTGCTGTGTTTACTCTGGTATGTTGTAGAAATATAATGTGTACAGGTTTTTACTGGAATATGGCATTGACAGCATGAAATAACTGCGGCTTTTCTGGGAAACAGCTAATATGCATTGCAGTCTTGTGTTAACCTTTGCTTTCCAGACTGTATTATTTCAATAGAGTATTATACAGTAGAATAACTATCTGCCAGGCATGAATTTCAGGATTACAAGGTCAGACTGTCCAGCCAGAAAGTAGTAGCAGGAAATCAGTGAAGCAAGAAAAAGCAGTTCCCCAATAGCTCAGTGTGATGGAAAACAGCATTGTTGTTCATTTTAGCACACCCAGACATGGTTCAAATCCAGGGAGTGGTACAGACATGTGTGCATATATAAACAATAGAAACCCTGAATTGTGTTAACAGATATTTTCCCCACAGGTCTCACAGGTAAAGAAATGTGTGTAGCAGCTGTATTAAGGGTATACTAATACACCTGAATATGTGTAGAAACAGTCAGAAAGTGTTAACAGATATTTTCTCCACAGCTCTTACAGGTAAAGAAATGTGTATAGTAGCTGTATGAAGGGTATGTTAATACACCTGAATATTTGTAGAAACATTCAGAAGGTGTTAACAGATATTTTCTCCACAGTTCGTACAGGTAAAGAAATGTGTGTAGAAGCTCTGTGAAAGGTATACTAATACACTGTGTAAAACTGTTCCACTGTCCAACCCCATATGACTGCAAATGCCAGTATGATAGGTACATGCACCATGCCCTCTTCCTGATGCATGTCTTTCAAGTGTCACGCTTTCACAGCTAGTGGTCACTGCTGCCAATCACCTTGGACACATATAGGAATCCCGGTGAACTATGCTAGTAGCAGACTCACATAAGATCATTGCAGGGTACCCCTTCTTTGTCAAGTTTGTAACCCTGATATGTACAAGCCCCCTTCAGAATGAGTTATTATTCTCCAAATTTCTGTCTCCAACACCCCTCTCTGTGGGGTGTGAGGCTGTAAATTCTACACATTATTCACAGCTGTTGCTGCAGAAGAAATATAGAGCTTTGGTCCTTTCCTACACCCATCCTGCACATCCCAGGCTGGTTCTCCTAATGTTTTACCCCCTGCTTGCCCCAATTTCACCACATTCCCGATCACCCTTATTTCTTTTCTTTAATTAAAATTTGCGTAGGTGCAAGTGGGAGTAAGTGGTGCTAAGTGAATCTAAGAGGACTTAACATTGCTTAGCGTCTTTCAAAATCATGCAAACCTGCTTACAACTGCTTAAAAGTGCCTTAATCACTCTTATTCCATCAGCCCTTGTTCTGCCAAGCAACAAAAAAATCAGCCCTGCCAAGTCTCGAACCCAGGACACTGGCACTACAGTCACAGCAACGTACCACTACACCATCTGAGCTGTGGGAATTTGTAATGCTTTTACAAACATACGCATTCTGGTCATTTAACATTAACGAAAAAAGTCATCACTTTAAAGTCTCGAACCCAGGACCCTGTACACAACAATCACAGCAATGTACTTCTACACCATCTGAGCTGTAGGAATTTGTAATGTTTTTACAAACATATCATGCACTACCGTCATTGAACATAAGGGAAAAATATATATCTGTAGTACTCTTATATACAAATATATGTATATACAGATACAAATATATATATATATATATATATATATATATATATATATATATATATGTATATATATATATATATATATATATATATATATCTACATATATGTATGTCTGTATATATATATATATATATATATATATATATATATATATATATATATATATATATATATATATTTGTGCACACACACACACACACACACACACACATATATATATATATATATATATATACACACACACACACACACACATAAATATATATTTATACACATATATATATGGTTCCCCTTCATATGATCAAATTTCTCTAAACTCGAAATTCATAAACTCAAAACCAGAATCTCGAATTTAGAGAAACTCGAACATATGAAAGGGACAAAAAAACTAAAAAATTAACACCTTTCAAATGTTTTTGCAGGGGGTCTTCGCCTCCCTGCACCCCCCACACCCCCGCACTTAAATATACCTACACCAAGATTGCACTATAGTGAAGGAAAGGGAAATCTCCCATTCCGCGCTATACGTGTAAGCGCAAAACGGAAGATTTTCCATTCCTCCGCTATAGTGCGGTCACGGAACATTCACATTTAAACTGCTAGGGTACAGGGGGACTTGGCCCCCTGCAGTAAGGTAAGTTAACTTTTTTTTTTTTTAAAACCTAAGACCCCCATTCACAATTTTGAGTGAATGGTAGTTCGAGATTCTGGTCTCAAGATTATGAATTTCGAGCTTCCATCCATTCGATCTTGTGAAGGGGAGCTATATATATATATATATATATATATATATATATATATATATATATATAAATCAAACTCTTACTGCAAGACGTCTGCAAAAAGCCTGATAAAGTGGGGGGATAAAGGGCAAACAATAGTGACATCTTTGAAATATGACTGTTATCTATGTAGAAGTCTGCTAGAGCAGCATGGTTTGTTTAACATATAATTCCCGGTAGATTCCAGGTCTGAAACACAAATGAATGTCATCATTTACTGACGTCAATACTCACATCTTCCCAGTGATTTGTCAGAAACCCACAACTGTAATGGAGAACAGACCAAACATCTGGACAGTGTCTAGACATCTGGACGGTGGAGCGGTATGACTGCAGTCACGTAACAGAAGAGGAAAAACAGCGAAAGCTACTAATTATTTCACCCAGCACCTTCTGACTCCCACAGTAAGACCAACACAACACTACCCCAAATCAGCTCTGCAGAATTAACCATGTATTTCCAAATATGTCATGCACTACAGGGATGGAACTGTAGGGAAAAGCAAATATTGGTGTGAAAATGTCCACCCACGACCATTTGCACCACAGTCACAGCAACATACCAGTTTCCCAAATTAACTCCAGAGTAGAACTGCTGTTTGAACAAATATATCCTGATTGCCAGTCACACACTACACTGACATTTACTGCCCCAAGTCACAGTCTACTGGAAATCCTGAGGTGTTACAGGACATTTCTCAGTCTGACCCTGCAATCATATACATCTGATAGACCACCAGCAACTGTAGTAGCATGCACAGTCAGATAGAAAATGATCTTTGACACTCACACCTGCTTCTCTCCCTACTCAGCCCAAAAAACATTTACACACAACACTGCTACACAATCTTGGCAGTCTGTTAACAATGGCCAGACATATGTAGCTCTTAACTGTACAGATTTCCACAGAATGTCCAGGGTCTGAGACCATATTTATGGCCACTGCTGCATACCACTTCCAGGGTTCTGCTAAGTCACTGGAATGATATCAGGAGTACAGTCACTGAATAATGATATACCATACCTCTGAACCTCTTACTGGAAGACATCTGGACAAAGCATGACATACTTGGGGGACAGGGGGCCAAAAAGAGGGGCATATTTCACATAACGGTGTTACAAACTGAAACAGTTGCTAGTGTTACAGGGTTTGTTGTAACAAAACATCCCTGAAGGATATGATGTCTGAAACACTAATGCATGTCAACATTTACTGACTACAATCCTCACATTATCCTACTGATTTCACAAAAAACAGAAATTGTCTGAAGAACAGACCAAACATAAGAGGCAAACCGCTGGGCAGTCTGTGGATATCTGGACAGTTGAGAGGTATGTCAGAGACGTATCACAGTCAGATGTCAAGTCACACAGAACATGCATGTCCAGATAACCCTGTTAATCTAGCAATCCTGTATGTGTATAACAGCAGTATCTACTTACAATCTGTACCCAATTCTGGAATTTTTTCCCCATGTTGTTGGGCTGTCTCCACATGTCTTGTCCTGAGAGGTATTTCCACCTACCATCTGTGAAGCTATAGCCCCCACACCTCCATAATGTCCTCCACACAGGCAAGGAAAAGGGACAAGGCCCACATGAAGGACTTAATTATAACACTGTGTTGCTATGGCATTGGCTAATGGAAAGACAACATAGCTGCACTGGATGCAAGTAATACATGGGAGACACAAACTGGTGCACAGGCTATCACCTGCTCATGAGCATTACCTACTCAGGTAAGCTGCTGCCTATGCAGCATAGTTCTGACCCCATCTACACAAAGACAAACTGCGACTACACAAACCTAACCATTTGCATTATTCTGAGGAAACTCTTCAGCACTAAACCAGGTATGTGAATCACATAAGCTTGTAATGGAATGCAGAAAAAGGGATGTAACACTGTCAAATAGGAAGTTCAACACTAGGTTGCAACAAAACATGCTGGACTCACATGCTGATGTCCAGCACCTATGTCCATTCCTGCTTGCCTTGTCTGCATTCACATGGATTATATCTCTGGCCCCTGAGTCACCCCAGCAAAGGTCAGCTCATGTATGACTACTACTGGAGTGTCTCTTGTCCAATACTGTGTGTGACACTGCTAGGCCAGCTACCTGGGATGTTGTAAATATTCATATGTCACATGTGAATGCTATGATGATACATATGCTTGTCTTACAAATGTAAGAGACTTATATAGGGTATGTGCATAGTACACAACAGGCGCAGAAGTGTGTGTTGAACTGTATGTTATACACTGTGCCCATACCTGACAACTATCCAGAGTTTTGCAGACTGACCACATGTCTGCCTCATATTTGTAGGCAATGCCTCATACAGTTGTGCATTGTCTGGCACATCACTGGCAACCCATTTAAGACTGAAGTCATAACATAATAGCATACATTTGATTGTCAGATGTTATATCCTGTGGAGTAGACCTGTGAATGTGAATTAGTCTTTGCTGGCAACTAAGTGTGTGTTCAGCTAGATTCATAAAGTGACACTATTTTCCAGCCTTTGCCCACCAATGATGTGTGCCTTTGTGCAGGTGTCTTGCTCTAACAGGAACTGGGTGTCTTAGCATGAAACCCCTGTCAATACAAGTCGACCTTGTCCTGTAGGATGCCAACATCTGTGCAGGCACTGACACCTGCTTTGTAGCTGTTGACAGTACACTAACCTTGCCATGTTACTCATCCCATCATATGTTTAGACCCCAAATGGAGGGCTGCAAAGCCACAGGACCTGGATTATTGAATATTATCATACCCATACACACCTCCAGGCTGGCAAAACAGTATGATGCACAGGAGACATCCCGAGTGCAGTTAATAGTTGACAAAACACCTACTCAAATCACACCTAGCTACAGGCCTCCAACCATGACTATGGACACCCAACACACCTACTGGGATTTGCTTGAATCTGTCAAGATTCAATTGCCTACCCTGCTCTGGGTGACTTCAACTACCCAACCATAGTATGCAAGACCTATGCCACCTGAATATGAATGCAAATAGATTCCTCAGCTTTGCCAATGGCAGTGCAGTAGATCAGCCAGTCAGCACTGCTATGACAGGTGGAAATATCTTGCACCTGATTCTAACCAACATGAGTAGTCACTGTAGCACTCCTACAGTATTATCCCCCTTGGTAAGATCTGCCCACATAGACATCACTGCTCAGGTTACCATCTCCCCTGCCCCCCCCTGTCAGGGTCAAACATAATTAACTTTACACAAATGACTATAAATCTCATCAGAGCAGGTAGAAGTAGCTTCACAGGCAATGTCCCATCAGTTGGAACTAGCAGTAGTGTCCAGGCCTACACCACAATACTATGTGGGAACCTAGAGAGCTGTATGGACTCAGCAATACATGGCAGGACAACATCATCTCCCTCAAGGTAGGATAAATGTCCGTGGGATGGAGAGGACCCTGTTATCCACTGCAAGTTCCGAGGTATGGTGTGCAGCATAATCCACTCCGAGTTGGCTGGGCAGCTATGCCAGGTGGAGGGCTGCCTGGTGCACCCAGAGGGGCAGACTGCCCCTGTTGTCCAGCCCCAGCACAGCTACCTTTAGGCCTGTGAAGGTGCAGTGGTGACTGCCTGCAGATGGGGATGTCAGTCCCACTGTATCCATATGGGGGCTCATGGGCCTCTGATTCCCAACCACCCTCCCCATCCAAGGTGTTTACCCACCACGTGTCATGCATCACCTGTGTCTTCTGTCTTGTCTGCCTCCCTACCTCCCCAGAAGTATCTATAATCCTTCCCCAACATCCTACTCTCACCTTACAAAAAAAAGGCATATGTCCCAAAAGAAAAAATATTGCCCCATACATAGCTGTCCATTTCGCATGTGTCTACTAGACACATGGAATCTTGTCTAATTGGCTTGACAACATATTTCTGTTGTCCTCACCCCTCACTCTGGGGTTTGAGGGTCCAAATTCACCTACAAATTCTGTACAAATGCACAGCTGTTGCTGTAGAAGAAATGGACAGCTATGGACCTTCCCTACACCTGTCCTGCACATCCCTAGCTACCTTTCATATTGTTTTTCTCTCTACATGCCCCTTTTTCACCACTTTCCTATCACCCATTTTCTTCTTTTCTTTATTTAAAATTAGGGCGAGTGTAAGCTGAAATAAGCACCGCTAAGCGATGCTAAGAGGATGTAACTGTTAGCATTGCTTAGCTTCACACAAAACCATGCAAACCCAGTTAAAGCCACTTAAAACTGCTTTAATCACTCTCTCTCCATCAGCCCCTGTTCTGCCCAGCAACAAAATAGACTGCTCTGGCAGGTCTTGAACCCAGGACCCTGTACACTATAGTCAGAGCAATGTACCACTACACCATTTGAGCTGTAGGAATGTCCAATGCTTGTTTAAACATATGCAGTAGAGGCATTCAACAGTAGGGAAAAAGCTCTGTGGAATCAGTCATGTTTTGTATATATAAATACACACACACACACACACACACACATATATATATATATATATATATATATATATATATATATATATATATATATGGTGATACATATGGGGGGAAAAAAATATATATATATATGTATATAACATGCAGTGCAGTCATACCTCAAAATCATACCGCTTAACCTCTTAGTGCAAGAAATCTGGACAAAGACTGTGAAAATGGGGGACAGTTGGCCAAAAATAGGGACATATTTGAAATATTGCTCTTATAAAATTAGAAAGTTGCTACAGTAACAGGGTTTGTTTCAGCATACTTTTTCTGAAGGATATGAGGTCTGAAACTAAATGTCATTATTTACTGACATAAATCCTCAGATCATCACAGTGATGTACCTGACAAATACAAATAATTTATTGAACAGACCAAAAATATGAGTCACACATCTGGACATTCTGTGAAACTCTTGGCAGTTGAGGGGTATGCTCAGAAACCCTTACAGTAATGAATCTGGACCAAGCCTGACAAAGTGGGGGGACAAAGGCATGATAATAGGGACATATCTGAAATATATGAATATATATATGCTCAGACAATTGCTGCAGTAACACCGTCTGTTCTAACATATATTGACTGATATATCATAAACCCGAGCCTCAATTGCTTCTCATTAGTTAGTGACCTCAATCCTCACATCATCCCACTGATTTGTCAGAAATACACAACCGTTATGGGGACCAGACCAAAGATATGAGTAACACAACTGGACATCCTATGAATATCTGGACATAACATAACATTAGGGAAACTACACAGAGCTGCCAAGCATGTCACCAAGCACAGCCACACGCTCCAGGGATCTAAACCTTGTCATCACACTGAACAAAACATGCTGGAGGGATAGGTTCCTGACCCAGAGATTCCCCAGACTCTGGAATAGACTGCCCATACATGTCAAGCAGAGTGCATCTTTGGCCCTCTTCAAAAGGAACCTTAGCAATTGGATAGGAGATAGGAAATTTACACTGGGGATCATGTCAGTCACCCTGCTAGACAGGGGTCCAGGGAAGTAAATATTGTGGGAAGAAATAGCCAGAGAATTGTTATGGCTAGGCTTGTATACACCCTAGGGCCGATAGCCTAGTACCAACCTATGAACCTATGACCCAAACTATAGTCAGACCAACACAACACTACATTAAATCAGCTCTGGGGATTTACACATGCATTTGCAAATATATCAGCACTACAGGGATGTAACAGTAGTGAAAAACAGACACCGGTGTGAAAGTGCATACCCACAACCAATTGCACCACAGTCACAGCAACATACCAGTAAGCCAACTGAACACTAGAGTATAATGACTGTGTGACCAAGAATATCCTGTTTGCCTCTCACACACTACCCCTACATATACTGCCCCAAGTCACAGTGTAAGAGGAATCCTGAGGTGGTACGGGACATGTCTCAGTCTGCCCCTACAAACATATACAGCCAATAGACCACAAGAAACCAGAGCAGCATGGACAGTCAGATAGAAAGGGCCCATGACTCTCACATGTACCCCCCTCCCTACACAGCCCAACTAACATTTACACACTACACTGCTACACAATCCTGACAGTCTGTTAACAATAGCCAGACATACACATACCTCTCAACTGTACAGATTCCTACAGAATGGCCAGGCTTTATCCTCATATATATGGCCTCTTCCTCGTAACATGTCTGGGAGCCTGCTATATCTTTGGGATGATATCAGGAATGAAGGCACTAAATAATGTTATACCATACCTATCGACCTCTTAGTGCATGACATCTGGACAAAGCGTGACATAATTTGAGGACAGAGGCCCAAAAACAGGGGCATATTGGAAATATTGCTGTTATAAACTGAGAACGTTGCTGGTGTTACAGGGTTTGTTTTAACATATCTTTTCTGAGGGATATGAAGTCAGAAACACAAATGGATGTTATAATTTACTGACTGCAATCCCCAGAGTATTCTACTGATTTGCCAAGGACAAAAACATTCTGAGGAACCAACCAAACATAACAGGCAAACTTCTGGCCATTCTGCATATAGCCCTACAGTTGAGAGTTATGTCATCCACATAACACTGCCAGACTTAAAATCATGCAGAAAATGCATGTCCATACAAACCCTGTTAAACTAGCATTACTCCAACTATATAACAGCAATACTTACATTCTGTCCCTAAGTCTGGACTGGAACCTTCTCCCCATTTTTTTGGGCTGTCTCCACAAGTCCTGTTGTAAGAGATATTCTCACCTACCCTTTGTGATGCTGTAGCTAACACACGTCCATGATGTCCTCCTCACATGCAAGGAAAAGGGGCAATGTCCACATGAAGTACTCAATTATAAGAGTGTGTTGGCATGCCATTACCTATTGGAATAACAGTACAGCTGTTCTGCATGCAGTTAGAAAGTGGGGGACACCAATTGGTGTACAGGCCATCACCTGCTCATGAGCATTACCTACAAAAGGCAAAAAGCTGCCTATGCAAAGCAGGTCTATACCTCTACATAAGTAGATGGAGAGAGAGAGAAACAACCAAACAAACCAACTATTCAAGACTATTTGGGAAAAAAAAAGAACAGATATGTGAAACAAGTAAGCATTTAATTGAATGCAGTAGGGAGTATGTAATAATGGGAAATTTGAAGTTAAACAAATATGTCTCAACAAGACTTGCTGTACTGCTATATTGCTGATCAGCACCTATGGCCATAGCATCTGGCTTTGTCTGCAGTGACATAGATCACAGCTCAGGCCCCTGAATCACCCCAGAAAAGGACAGCTCACATATAACTCCTACTGGAGTGTCTGTCAAAGAATACTGACTGTGGCACCGCTAGGCCAGCTACTGGGATGCTGTAAACGCCCATATGTTACTTGTGAATACAACTATGATACATGTTTGTCATGCAAATCTAAGAGAACTATACAGGGTATGTGCACAGTAAACTACTGTCACAGAGGTGTGTGTTAAACTGCATATGATATACTGAGCTCATACCATTCAACTGTCCAGTGTTCTGCACACTAACCATGTGTGCCTAATATTTGTAGTCATTTAAACATAGAGCTGTGTTATGTCTGGCAAATCATTGGCAAATCGGTGAACACTGACATCAGAACATAACAGAATACTTATGAATGTCGGACATCCTGCAGGGTATTTCTGTAATTGCAATGCCTACTGTGCTATCAACTGACTTAAGTATGTTACAGCAATATTACTATAAAGTGTCACTATTTTTGGGGCTTTGCTCCCCATTTATGTGTGCCATCGTCCAGATGTACTGCTCTAACAGGTTGGAAGGTATGACTGAGCAGCAAAAGTATAAATACAGTGTGCCATACTGACATAGAACAGAAATGTATATCAGGTATCATCTGTGCACATGTATGTATGAGTAGGTGTAGCTGGAAGCCACAAAACAACAGACATGAGTTTCAAGTAGTCAGGTAAATAAACTGTGCATGTTGTGCACATATATAATCTGAGTTACAGTGCATCCAACAGAAATGTCTACAGCTAATGGTTGTTGCATTGCCCTGACAACAGGAATGGGTACTAGAATAAGCATGATTATCAGTATGAAATTGGAGAAGTACTGCAACAACCAGATCCAAACCAATTTTGGGAACGCACAGAAGAAAGCGCACAAGTTATAAAATAAAAATATTTATTCTATAACAACAAATTCTAGCGCCTCGGTGTCACCACCTTCATGGAATATCAGTTCATTTCTAAAACACACTTTTATATTCTTCAACTTCTTAAACACCAATTAATTAATTATATAATTAAATACATCAAATACTTAAAGTAAACATTTCCAGTTTATCTCATTGTTTAGTCCCTTAGGGACCATTGTATTATACTTCAGAATATAAATACATTCTTTATATAATAGTTTTTGTTTCATCACTTCTTCATTATCCCACATACAATCAATTTGTTCTAAAATAGTACCTTTTAAAAGGTTAACATTGCCTTGATGGCAATGTTTAAAATGCAAGGAAATTATTTTGTCTTCTCTCTGATGTTTAACATCTCTCAAGTGTTCCATAAATCTAGTGTAAAACATCCGTTTTGTTTCGCCTACATAAAATAACTTACAAGGGCAAAACAAAGCATATATAGCACCTTTACTTTCACATGAATACGTGCCTCTAACATCAAATTTACAATCATTAATATATTCAACCTTCTCCACAGTATGGGTACAAATTTTACATCTTCCACATTTCACTGTACCAATGTTTTTCAGTGGTCTAGCGGGATTAATTGTTGGCATACTAAAATCTCCATGAACCAACATATTTCTTAAACTCTTCCCTTTAGTAAACGAGAAGAAAGATTGGTTAGGTAAAATAATGAATAAACATTTATCTTGTATTAAAATTTCCAGCTATGCTTAATTAATTTAACTAATTCATTACTTCTAACATTATATGTAGAAACAAAATACACCGGATCAATTTTATTATTTTTTTGGATGTTATAAACACATTCTCCTGTATAGCCCCTTTGTTTCTCACCGTCTATACTTATATCTCACAAAACTTTATCAACTGCCATGCCTACATTCACTGGATCATATCCCCTTCGTATAAACATGTTAGTAGTTGTTTTTATTTCCCATTGTAAATCATCCTTATCTGAACAAATTATGGACAACCTCAAGATTTTCCCATACGGAAGAACTTTAATAACATGCGGAGCGTGGCAGCTAGAAGCATGCAAATACTGTGTACCATCCATAAACTTCCTATGTATTCTTCTCACCACTTCTCCAGTTGTTTTGCCTTCCAGAATCATATCTAAATACATTACTTTATTACCATGTTGTAATCCATCAAAACTTAATTCATATGGGTTTTTATGCAACTGTGATATAAAATCTTCAATTTCATTGAAACCACCTTCACAAATAAAAATTAAATCATCAATAAACCTATAATATGACTACATACATCTTCACAAACTGTTGTTGATATAAAAGTGTCTTCAAAAAAATGATATAAAAATATTGGCATACATGGGAGCAAATGGTGCTTCCATAGCCGTGCCTTGTTTTTGCCTATATAACTGTTTGTTAAAACAAAAAAAAAATATTTTTCAAACAAAATTCTACTAATTCAGTGATAAAATGAGACAAAGGACTATCTCCAAAAACATGAATGATAGCTTTTAAGCCATCTATATGTTTGATTGACGTATACAAACTTTTAACATCAATTACTAGCCAATAGTTATCTTTCCATTTAACTGTAAAAATGCTTTCCAAAAAATCAAAACTATCTTGAATATATGTTGAAGCCTTTTGTGCATGAGGTAGTAACAACTTGTGTAAAATCAAACCCGTATTATGTAAAAAATATTTACAAGCCGAAATAATGGGCCTACCAGGAGGGTTATACATATCCTTATGTATTTTTGGTAAACAAAAAAATATAGCCATTTCACACTGTTTGTTAGAAAGTTTATCTTTAAAATCATTATCTGTAAAATAGCCTAATCTAATGCCCTTGATTATCAATTTGTCATATTCTTTTAAAGATGACTCATACTTTTCTGTATCACTTATTTCATAAACATCCCTGTTGTTAAGGTGTTCCATACACATATTTAAATATTGAACTGTATTCATTATTACAATTTTATTGCCCTTGTCCACTGGTTTTATTATTAAATTGGCATTCATTTGTAATTCCTTTAAAGAATGCCATTCTTTGCGTGTTAAATTATACTTGATAGTAGACTTATTTTTCATGACTTCCTTACATATATTTTCCCCTTCAAAATTAACCCTTGAACTAAAAGGTGCTATCTGTTCATTCTCAAATGTTGGAATACATTTCTTCTTTACTGAAACTTCACAGGTATCAATGTTACAATAACCATTCACATTTACGTGTTCAAACATTTCTTCACAACATGAATGGAAACTTTCATCTGACTCTTCATGTATTATATCTCTAACATTTCTATGAACATCCTCAGAAAAAAATATATCTTAAATGTAATTTTCTTACAAATCTAAAAATTTCCTGCTTAACTACATGTGCCCTAGGAATGACCGTGGGAATGAATTTAAAACCCAAATTCAAAACTTTATACTGTTCATTATTTAAATCATATTTAGATAAATTAATAACTGAATTGTTAGTTTTTGTATCACTAACATTATTTTTTAAACTTCTTACTGTTGTATTGTCCATCATAATGTCCGTTGTGTTGTCCATTTCCAAAACCCCTTCTCTGTTGGGTCGCATAATTATTCCTCCCTCTTTTCTGCCCTTATTGTCATTGATTATATTCTCCGTTGCCTTGAAAATGCTAACGAAAATTTTCAGGTTACTGAGCTGGTGGTAAGTGAGGGAATTCTTCTTCTCTACTCCCTTCACTTCCAGATACATTACTTCCTTCGGAAGAAATAAAAGATACTGAAGCCCTTCTTTTGAAACTTCTGTTGTCCCGCTGTTGGTTCTTCCATTTTTCATTGGACGGCGCAACAAAATCCCACCCACTTTCATAATCTTTGATGTCACCTTGCAGTTTCGTCTTATTTTGGTCTGTTATTTCTTCAAGTGTATATAATTTTTCATTAATTTTACTCATGAAACTATCAATGTTTTGAGTACCTAAGAAACTAGATATATTATTAGACAACAAAGATAATTCTTGTTTCAATTTTTTCTGTTTAACTTGATCCCTCTCTATCAAAATATGCAGCCACTCTGAAACACATTTATGGGATGCCGCTAACCACCATTCTTTAAATTTCTTGTCCACAGAACAGTTCATATCGAATGGTGTACTAGGATTTTTTCAAAGCAGAGACCCCTAGGTGTAATATTTAATTCAATACATCTCTGTAATCCCAGTATATTAAAATGTACTCGTGTTTCTTTTTCAAGCAATTTTTCAAATTTGTCGCACAAGTCTCTCTTATTTGCTGATAACAAATTCAAAGTTTGGCCTATTGTTATGAAAGGGTTAGATGTTCTTTTAGCCCTCTCATTCTCAAAAGCTGTCCTGTACCTGAATTAATTATATGACTTTCATTAACCTGAGCAGAAAAAGTCTGTGGAGCACCCAAAAAATGTTCCATCATAATTTGAGTTCCCCACACGGAAACCATTCCACCACTTACTCCTCCCAAAAAATTAGATTCCTCTCTGAAAACGCGAGGAACATCCAAGCTAGGATCTGAAGCCATAGATAACTGCAACAAAAATGTACGAAAATAACTGCAACAACCAGATCCAAACCAATTTCGGGAATGCACAGAAGAAAGCGCACAAGTTATAAAATAAAAATATTTTTTCTATAATAACAAATTCTAGCGCCTCAGTACTAAACAATGAATTGGAAATGTTTACTTTAAGTATTTGATGTATTTAATTATATAATTAGTTAATTAACTGGTGTTTAAGAAGTTGAAGGATATAAAAGTGTGTTTTATAAATGAACTGATATTCCATGAAGGTGGTGACACCGAGGCACTAGAATTTATTACAGAATAAATATTTTTATTTTATAACTTGTGCGCTTTCTTCTGTGCGTTCCCAAAATTGGTTTGGATCTGGTTGTTGCAGTTATTTTCATACATTGTTGTTGCTGAAATTGGAGAAGTGTCCAACTGTGTTATGACCTTATGTCCATGCCTACTACAAACAGCTATATGAGCACCTACATAGCTGTATGGACTCAGCAAAACCTGACTTGCAAAACCCACTTTCACCAAGGTAGAGTAATCACCTTTGGTGGACAACAGCAATACATAAACCACATCATAGGTTGCTATATTGGCTGTACAGGGCCAAGTAGGTGCAGGCACCAACTTGGAAGCATGTCCACCTTTGTCTGAACAAGCATATAAGGTCACAGGTGAATCACGGTAAGGATAACTATGAGTACAAATTGGACACATCCACTCCACCAAGGCCAATCACAAGGCCATCTTCACAAATGTCTTCAATCTCAGAGGCAACAACCCAAACCACCCTGTACTGGTGGTCAGTCACACCACATACATACATACCATAGCTTTAGCCAACCCGCTGCAGACAGGTTAAGTGAAAATGTCACCACCCTGTCCCCCCATCAGTATAGATGGATATGCCCAGCACTTGCATCCATCCCCTCATCATCGGGGAGCAGGTTCATAATGCCAACTCAAAGGCAACAAACTGAAGTTCCCATTGGACCTAATAAGATTCCTGTCTGCATCCTACATGAACTCAGGCATGTGCTCCCAGCTCCATTACACACTGTAGTCAAACAAAGCCTGAGCTCCATCCACACCCCATCTGCATGGAAGACAGCCACTGTAATCCCTCTACACAGAAGTGAATGATGAATAGGGGATTATGCAATTTACTGGCTCTCATTGGGGAGAACATGACACATCAGGACCAGGAGTGGAATGCAAGCTCATACTGTGCTGATTGCTGATAGGGGTATGATGTGGTCATCAGTGGTGGCTAGTGCTAGTCAATGTTGATGTGCAGGTTCTGTAAATAACATTGACAAATGTATGAGGTCCTGTGATGTGTTTCCCTGTTTATGTCTTCCAGGTGCAATGCATCGCACCAGACAGCTGGCATACAAAGAAGCTGTAACTGCTCTGATCATCGACAGCAGCATTATGGGGTCATGTTTGGCTGTAGCCAACAACATCTGTGAGAGTGGACCACCATGTGGGATGACCTTATCCACAGGGTGAATGATGTCGGCCTGCACGCACGAACATACGAGCAGGTCAGGCATCTTGCAACTGACCTAATCCATCATGCCCGGCGAAGGGCTGCTGCTGTGGCCAGGGACTGCATAGCCACAGGTGGGGGTCCAGCCATGCAGGCCTCACTTACACCCACCAAAGAGCTCTTTGCCAGCCTTGGGACACCCACCACACAACATCAAAGTAAAGACACCCACATTGTGGAGGTAGGTGGAACCCAGTCAACAGGTGAGTAGTGTGCAGGTAAGACCACAAGAGATGCCCATCAATTCACTAGTGTAGCAGCCATACTGGCATACGTAGAGGATCTAGACTCATATGTCAGGTCAAAATGCAGTTATGGGTGGGTTTTTAATGCATAGAAGTGCACATCTATGGTGAAGGACAGCAAATTGTGTAGTATTGGAGCTTGCTCTGTAAATGTGCAGAAAAGCTGCATTCATCTTGTGCCAATGCCACATGTAAGTATGCTGACAATACCTCTCTCCCACAACTACATAAGTCCTTCTGGTCTGGATGTGGGACAGCAGCTTTAAGCTGGTGAGTATGGAATTGTCCTGTTGTGGTTCACCAATACCCCAGGCATGTTAATGGTATGCATTTTATCATGCACACAACTGTCGCTCCTAGCCGTATTGCGATATGTGCATGTTCACTTGTGGTGGGGTTAACTGCATTGCATCACAGTGGTCACCACGACATGGGACTATTTGCAGGAGATGTAACATTTCTGTAGCATACCTCACAACTTGTCAGTGCAGAAAATCTGGACAGACACTGACAAAATGGGGGGACAAAGGCCCCAAAATAGGGACATATCATAAATATTATTCTTATACAGTGGATATAAAAAGTGTACACACCCCTGTTAAGATGCCAGTTGTTTGCGATACAAACAAAATGAGACCACAATAAATCATTCCAAACCTTTTCCCACCTTTAATGTGACCTATCACCTGTACAATTCAATTGAAAAACAAACAAATCTGTTAGGGGACAAAATTTGAAGAATAAAAAAACATACAATAAGCTGGACGCATAACTGTGCACACCCTTAAACTAACACTTTGTTGAAGCACCCTTTGATTTAATACATCATTCAGTCTGCTTGGGTACACACCTGCCATCAATTAAAGAGACTCTGAGTAACACCAAATAATGGTCAGCTGTCCTAGTAGGGTTTTCCTAACATTTACTCATTTGCCTGGTACAGCAAAAGCCATGGTTCACAGAGAGCTTACAAAGCATCAAAGGTATCTCATTGTTAAAAGTTATCAGTCAGGAGTAAGGTACAAGAACATTACCACAGCATTGCATATACCATGGAACACAGTGAAGGCAGTCATCAAAAGATGGAGAAAATATTGGACAACAGTGACGTTGCTAAGAAATGGACATCCCTCCACAACTGATGAAAAGACATGACAAAAACTGGTCAGGGAGGCTGCAAGGAGACATACAGCAACACTGAAGGAGTTGCAGGAATCTCTGGCAAGTACTGGTTGTGTACTATATGTGACAACAATCTCCCATATTCTCCATATGTCTGGCCTATGGGATAGGGTTGGAAGATGGAAGCCTTGTCTCACACAGAAAAACATCCAGGCCTGTCTACAATTTGCAAAACAATACATCAAGTCTCCCAAAAGTATGTGGGAAAATCTGTTATGATGTAATGATACCAAGGTTGAACTTTTTGGCCACAATTCCAGAAGTTATGTTTGCACAAACAAACTTTGCATCACCAAAAGAACACCATCCCCACAGTGAAGCATGGTGTTGGCATTGTCCTCCTTTGGGGTTGCTGTTCATAAGCTGGAACTGGGGCTTTAGTCAAGGTGGAGGTAATTATGAACAGTTTCAAATACAAGTCACTTTTGGCCCAAAACCTTCAGGTGTCTGCCAGAATGCTGAAGATGGAGGATTTTCACCTTTCAACACGACACTACTCATGTATCCCAGAGGTGTATATTAGTAATAACATGGAGTCAAAAATGGCTGCACTCCATGATGTTGAGGGCCTTTCCAGAGTGTGTATGCTGTGGTCTGACTATGTATCGTGCATGTCACCATTTGGATATTGTGAGGTCTGTGTAATGCCTTTGTGCCACCTCACCTGTATGTGTCTGTGTGTGCGCGTGCGTGTGTCCTAGCCAACCTTAAAGTGCAGGTATTAATTTACATATGCTGTCTTCCCCTCATAGGTGGTGATGGGGGTCATGGTCCCTCCCGCTCAGAACCTGATGTCAGTGTCTCTGCAGACTCTGACAATGATGGTGGTCATAGTGAGGCACAGTTGAGGTTGTCGGAGGCTGAATCTGTGCCATCAGTTGGCATCCCATTGTCACCACAATGTCTCCGCACACAGTCACAATGCCCAAACATACCCCATCCCCAGCGGCCACAGATAAGACAGTTGGGTGGTGGCATGGAACAGGCTAGTGTGCTGACTATGGCAAGTGTGTTAACACTAGCCATAACCGGAGTGCAAACAAGGTCCCACACAGGCAGATGGACAGGGGTGCTCAAAGGAGGACTGCTGCCTGTCAAGCCCCTGTCACAAGTGCCACAGCAGGTGTCAACAGACGCTTGTTTCGGTCCATCATGGAGGCACAGGAGTATATGAAACGCAACACCAGATAAATACTCAGGGTCTTGGATACAACTCTTCCTAGCTTCCGTGATGACCTATGTGACCTTGTGGAGGCCACGCATCACAATACTGAAGTCATGAATAGACAGTGGGGGTGAGACCTTGGCAATCCTCGACCATGGAATGTCTGCTGAAGTGTGTGGTGGGAGATGGGTGTCAGCCATGTGGATGTAGGTCAGTGCCAAGATCAGCTGAGAGTCTATGGAGCCATGCACCTTCACACTCCTGCAGTGGCAGTACCAACAGCACTACCAAAAGAGGGGTGCTGTCCACACCACATCGGAGTAGGCCATGGGTGTGTGGTCCTGGCCAGTCTCATCAGAGACACAGATCCAGCAGACAGCAGTCACCATTGAGGAGTAGTACTGCATCTGGCCTTGGGCCTGCTGGTGCCAGTGATACCCCTGGAAGGACCAGTTCTCATGTCCATGGACAGAGATGGTGAACTGTACACCCTGCCATGTATGGTCCACAGCTGTCCATCATACCCCTGTGTAGGGCAGCCACATGACATGACAGTGTGCATACATACACACACCCACATCTATATCACATTCAGGTCACCTCCAGATACACAGCACCTCTGCACAGCCCCTTTCTAGAACACCCCTCCAAACGCACACACATGATGTCAACCATATGGCCCAGCCTAGGCCTCTGGCAAACCCACACCACACCCTCTGCATATGATGATATCTGTGCCACATCTCTGTTATCCATACCATCGATACAGGAATGTGCTAATATGGGTCTGATGCACAGGGTGAGTATAGTATAGTGTAGCGCTGCAGTGCTGTGTAAGGTGCTGTCTGCTTGCATTTGTTATGGGTACACATCAAAGTGCATGTACCTTATTAGCCATGATGCATTATTGGTGTTAGTACCACTGACTGAAATGTAGTCTGACATGCTGTATTCTCTTTGTGTTCCAGGTGTCTGTGTGTCTGCAGGCAGTGGCCCTGCAGACATTACCAACATGGAGTATGGCAGAGTGGAAATGCATCAACAGTTTCATAGCCAAGGTACAGCTGTATATGTACATGTTTACCAGGTATGTATACATGTAGCAGTGTGTGAGGGACCCTGTTGGCAAACAGCGTGCCCTTGCATACATACCCCTTGCACAGGCAGCTAGCCTTCATGCATTTCACCTCAATGTTCTGTAGTACCATAGGCTCATAGATACAGAGGAGGTTACCAGAGTATTGGCACTAGGTCCCTCACAACCCTAGCCATGACCTTAACCCCAACAGATTCATCTATCTTGTAGCCACACAGTAGTCACAGGGCCTTGTCATGTCTACATATTGCACACACATAGGCAACATGCAATGTGTGTGTGACAGTATCAATTGTGGAGTTGGGGACACAAGTTGTAGTCATGAGACAGTTGGCAGCACATAGCATGCCAACAGCAAGTGCAACACACAGGATGTCTGCTGGTATGCCAGTAAGACACCTTCTTTGCATGACATTACCTTCACTTACAGTATTTCTCATGACATTAAGGTGCTTCTGATGTGCAATCACGTCTCTATGCAATAAGTGCAGATCTGTATGACATGTTTCTTGCCCCACATTTCTGGGACCTCTTTTAACTGTTTCAATTGTCAGCACAGGTACACCCTGCCAAACATGGTTTAGACATACCTGTCAACCATACAGTTTACACAGACTGTCCTGATGCATGCCATATATCAGTATTTTCTCATACACCTGTGTCTGTTTGACACATTGTTGCCAAACCATTGTAGGCTGCAGCCATACCATAATGGCAGACATTAGGAGTTGCACACTTCATACCATTCAGAGCATCTATGCTAATGCAAACCCTGTTATGCTATCACTGGGACAGGAACCTATCCCTCCAGCATGTTTTGTTCATTGTGATGACAAGGTTTAGATTCCTGGAGTGTGTGTCTCTGAGGGTTTGGGATTTCTTTAAGTGTAGCATGTCCAACAGCAGGTCTGACATGGCCTTGTATGTTAAACAGAGATCTCCTCTGAGAGACAATATGCTACAGAATATAGGTGGATTTTTTTAGACGGTCAGCATAGGGCATCTGCTTTAGGCCTGTGATTCATTTAGTGAGGTATTTCTGTGGCCTTTCCAGTTGTTGCAGATGTCTTTTAGAGGTACATACCAAACGGGGCATTGCATTCTATAATGGGTCTAATGAAGGAGGAGTTCAGTGGGACAATGACCTCCTTTTTTCCTGGATGAAAAGCCCTTAGTGATGAGGTGTGCCACATAGAAGGATTTCCTGACTGTTGTGGCGATGTGGTTATAGAAGGTGAGACCACTGTCCCTAAGTCTCTTATCACACTTTCGATGTTTAGTGTACTGCCATCTATGTGGTAATTCACGGTTACATGATAACTATACATTTCTTGGCATTGAGCTTGAGCCCATGGCTCTGGCACCAAGCATCTGTTTCTGTAAGGACCTTTTGTAGAATATCCTCATTTGGGGATTCAGTAATGGCTCCCAGTTTGCAGTCATCTGTGAACTTTGTTAGCCAGAGGCCCTTAGTGTTGGCCTGTACTTCAGAGAAGTAGATGCAAAACAAGAGCGGTCCCAGGACTGAACCCTGAGATACTCCACTTGTCTGGAGCTGGATTTGGAGTTGGCTACTTTTACAGTGTGGGGTCTGTCAGTAAGCCAGTTGGCAACCCATCGAGTGACGTAGGGATTAATGCCCAGCTTAGTAAGTTTATCTATGATTCCAGAGTGGGGGGTGGTGTTGAAGGCCTTTGTGAGGTCCAGATAGGCTGTGTGGACCACCTTACCCTTGTCCATGGCTCTAGAGACTGATGTGTGTCACTACAGTGACTGTGACAGTTTGGCAATGTGTCTCATAAATGCCCATTGTTAGGGGTAACAGGCAACATATTGGTTACAAACATCAGGGTATTCCATATACATATGTACAGATGGTTGGTATGGGCTGTACAGTTTAACATGTTGTATGTGCAGCAGATGCCATTAACTGGCTCTGCAATGTAATGCCATGGTGAGGGAGTCAACAGACCTTAAAGTGGTATACCAACACACACAACAGTAACAGGGAATATGCTTCTCAGACACACACACACACACACACACACACACACACACACACACACACACACACACACACACACACACACACAGTATCACAGTTGCCAGCACTGAGTTTAGGATCCCTACCTATCTAGTTGTCTGTACTACAGTGTTAATGCAGTTATTGCATGTGCCACAAAGCTTATAGGGTTAAAGAGTGTACCAAGGTACTTCTAAGGTGTATAACATAACCACCCCTTTTAAAGCATGGTAATGGGGAAGTATACTGGGAGAGAAAGGCCTCAAAATACCATATCCTTCAAATATACGCACTTACAAACACTTACACACACACTCTTACATTTGCCAGGACTGAGAGTAGAACTCCTACCTATCTAGTTATCTGTACCATACTGTTACATGGTTATTGCATGAGCCATAGAGCTTATAGGGCTGAGGGTTGTCCAACAGTACTTTTAAGGTGAATGAAATCAACAGCCCATGTAAAGTAGGGCATTGGGGCATGTTGTGGATGGGAAGGTCTGCAAAACACTTTATCCTATGAACCTACACACTTATACACACACACACATTTGCCAGTACTGGGAGTGGAACTCCTACCTATCTAGTTATTTGCACTATACTTTTACACAATTATCGCACATGCCAAAGAACTTATAGGACTGAGGTCGATCAAAAGGTGCATCTAAGGTGAATGACATCAGCAGATCTTGTAAAGTAGAGCAATGGGAAGTGTACTGGGTGGGAAAGGACTAAAACTCTTGTTCCTACACACATACACACACACACACACACACACACACACTTACATATGCCAGGACTGAGGTTAGTACCCTGACCTATCTAGTTATTTGTACTATAGTGTTACACAGTTATTACATGCAGTACAGAGCTTACAGGGCTGACAAGTGCACAAAGGTACTTCTAAGGTGAATGACAGCAGGACTTCTAAAGTAGGGCACTGGATGGGAAAGTCCGCAAAATACTCCATCCTACAAACATACAGACTTACACACAATTATATACACACATATACACACACAAAGATTTGCCAGAACTGGAAATAGAATCCCTGCCTATTTATTTGTACTATACTGTTACATAGTTATTGCAAGTTCCACGGAGCTTATAGGGCTGGGGCTGTGCAAAGGTACTTCTAAGGGGAATTACATCAGCAGGACTGTTAAAGTAGGTCACTGGGAAGTGTACTGTGTGGGAAGGCTTAAAACTGTTTCACCTACACACACACACACACACACACACACACACACACACACACACACACACACACACACACACACACACATTTTCCAGGCCTGAGATTAGAACCCCTACCTATCTAGTTATTTGTACTATAGTGTTTCACAGTTATCACACATGCTACAGAGCTTATGGGGCAGACAGGTATCCAATGGTACTTCTAATGTGAATGACAACACCAGATCTTGTGAAGTAGGGCAATGGGAAGTGTACTGAGTGGGAACAGCCTCCTAATACTTAAACCTACAGAGAGAGAGACACACACACACAGAAGCAGGTTATGTGATATCATAACCCCCACCTCAGTACTATTACACAATGGAGCTCGCCTTCATGCTGGCACGTGTAACTGGTTATGACTGGTATGCCACTGTCCGCCCACAGGACATCACTCTATGCCATTCAGGGTATCCGTGTGTGTGACTCACTCTGTGTGTGTCCCCCTGTGTGTCTCTTTCTATCACTGTCTCTCTCTTCCCCACGTCTATGTGTGGGTATGCTTGACATATTGGTATCTGTTACCCATATATATGTCTATGTATCACATGCAACAGATGCAGATATATCACATATAGGCCACCTACAGCTAGCTGAGGGTAATTCTGTCTGATGGGTGTGTGTGGGGACAGTTAAGGTGTACATAGCTGTCTGTATGCAAAGACATATATGCACAATACAGTTATATAGTCCGATGTGGGTTCCAACATGGCCTGTGATTCTCTAAGTGTAGGAACATGCCCAGTGTGACCTTCTATAGTGAAAGGGGGACTCCATTCCAGAGATGGGTGTACTCCTATCTGTACTGGGGTTTTGTGTGCTACAGCCATACCTCTCAAAAGTAAACAGGACTTTCCTACAGATTCTGGGTTTGTTTTAGCAGACATTTTTTGACATATTTGAAGTCTGACACTGCAATGTATTGTGTCATTACCTAGTGACTGACATCCTTAAGATCATCACAGTGCTTTACCAGAGGAATACAAGATGTATGATGCACAGACCAATATTATGAACCTGACTATATACATTATTGCCAAAAAATGCCAATTGAGAGGTGTGGCTACAGCCTGTTGGCTGATGAAGCTGTGTAAACAGTCCAGCAACTTGGTGATATACTGGCTGGGATCACCTGCTTGTGTGGTATTCTTCTTGCCTGAAACATCATATCCTGTTGTGGCCATACCTCTCAACTGTATATTTTTTGGCAGATTGTCCAGGTGTTTGTCTTGATGTTTCATCCAGTCTACATAAACTTGTGGTTTTGTGGCAAGTTAGTTGCAAATAATTGAAGACTAATGTTAAACATAATGACAGACATTAGTGTTTCAGACTTCATAACTTTCAGACAATTCCTGCTAATACAGAACCCATTATCCTACCAACCTTCTCAGTATGTAAGGGCAATATTTACAACACATGCCTATCATTGTGTCTTTGTCCCACTTATATTTATGACCTTGTCCAGATGTCTTCTTGTCAGAAGTTGGGAGGTATGGGTGTGGGTACAGAGTGCATTCTACCATGAAGACATGTCCATTATATGTGTAGTATATTCCACATAGCACTGTGACTTCCAGGGTATGTCAGTGGCAGAGCAGTACAGAGTTATGTGGTGAACCACTGACAGACAGTTGTGTATAGGTTGATAGATTTCTATGACATTAGCAGGGTATTGGCCCTGAAGTCCTGAGAACCCATGCAGGCAAGAGTGTAGCCCATGTTACAACATGTCAGCACACAGAGACCCTGTCCAGCAGGGACACAGATGGGATCACAGGACTGTATTTTGTGTTTCCCGTGCAGTTATACAGGCAACACATCACTAGGGGTATTGAGGCACTTGGCTTGCTGTTGACCGGAAGTGTATTCCACAGATGAGGGAGTGTGTGGTACACGTATCTGTCACACCAACAAGCCATACTGATATCATAGCCCATGTTGATGCTGTGCCTACAGGTTGATGGAGTGGGCCTTGAGTTCCAGATGTGCAACAGTCCCATCAAGGCAGGGTCTGGATTGCTTTGTATGCCAGACAGAGGTCACCTCAGCAGAGTCTGTATGGAATGGGGTAGAGGGACAGTGCATTTATCCTATCTGTGGTAGGGTAGGTGTTTAGGGTTTGGGGTAAGGCCTTGCAAAACCCTGGTGTGTGGAGCCTACATGGTCTGTGGTGTGTATGTTTGTGGAGTTCTCATGTGATTTTGCCTCTTAGGTGTCCATTGTTTGGGTTTTGTTTTGTTGCGGACCTCCACTTATATGGGTGTGTGTTGTGTATTTGCAGGTGGTGTTTACTGACTCCTTACACTGCATGGCACCTATGTTACTGCACAATCTGTTCTGGTGTGCACATTCTCTATTTGTCTGGCCAGTGGTTCCTCTTCCCCTTATGTGTGTCTCTTTGTCCTTCTGTAGTCCAGTCACAGGCTTTGGCCAGAGTGGCTGCTGTTATATATTTGTAATTCTGATGTGGGTGGGGTACATGCCATTATATCACACACAGGGTTGTGGACTGCACACCTCTGAGTGTACCTATTTAGCAGGTGGTTCATCATTGCATCACTCCATTTGCTGTGGTTTTTAGACGGTTTGTGTTGCTATATGTTATTATGAGGCTACATGTGGGACTAGCTGTCATACCATCACAGATTGACATCTGGAGAGTCCCAAATATGACAGTCAGACAAACGCCCACACATGGGGACAGGATGTTAATAACGTTCTGCCAAACATAGACAGTTGGGAGACTGGTTTGGTAATTGTTTGTTTGCGCTTATGAGTTTGACGTCTGCTTCCCCACTGTCTGCCATTGCTGTTTTGACATTACCCTTTCTTGTTTTGTGAATAGTTGGCAGGCAAATGCAATGTTAGGACATGCAGAACAGATATACAAGGCCTACCTGTGCTCCTTCTGTGACAACCTGTGTCATTCCAGGGGTATGACTGTTGGCCAGTGCCTTTTATACACTGGCAGTACACTGACATTCAGGTACTTGCTGTCCTGCTAGGCACCATACCTCTCAACTTTTGAGAACCAGACATCTGGACAAAGCCATAAGTGATTGGGGGACAGAGGCCTAAATATAGGGACCATTTTTAAGTATTGGCCTTACAAACCTAGAAAAGTGATTCAATAACAGGTTTTGCATTAGCATGCGTGTTTCTATAGGGTATAAAGTCTGACACTACAATCTGTCATTATTTTCCAGCCTTAGTCTGGCGTGATTTGCCAGTGTATTGCCAAACTACCATTATTTCATGTTACACAGACCACAATTATGATGCAAACCTCTGGACATTCTGCAATAGGTCTGTAGTATGATAGGCACTGTGTAGGTTACTCCAAGCTGTGTACTGTCCATATGTGTGGCCCCCTGTCCATGACCTGTACAGCTTTCCTGCATTGCAGATATTTACATCTGGACAGTGTGTACTACTCCTACCATAGGTGTAGCTGACATACAGAATACTTGGCACTGCAGTCCTTGGAACATGGTCCTGTCAAAGACAGCACTGTACCTAGACCACTACAACACAACAGCCGGGAGTAAGTGCTCGCCACATCCTGACAGTATTAACCACACATATACATAGCTCATTGACCCCTGCATATTGTGGACATGCAACAAGTTATCATGCTGATTGGGCAGCCTTGACAATGTGCACTCTGCTGCTATTTCCCTGCAAACATACATGCTACTGCATTTCTATGGGAATATGGGTATGGGGGGCACACCTGTGAATTGTACACATTTGCACAGACTGTACTGATATTTGCTTTACATTTTGGTTCCATTTAGCATAGTATTGTGCCCTGTCTTGGAGACTAGAGGCATATCAGTAAAGACCACAGGTCAGATTGTAATGGTATACATTTGAGTTTCAGACTTCTTACCCTTCAGAGCCTTACTGCAACTGCAATACCTGCTGTGCTATCACTGTGTAGGTCTGTAGAGGGATATTTCATCATTGTTGTCATTTGCAGGCCTTTGCCAGATATTTGTTTATGGTTTTCTACAGCTGACTTGCTGAGTGAGGCTGAGGGGTGAGTATGGGACCCCCACACCGACATCCATGCATGTGACCTATAACCTCCCAGTTAGCTGCCCCCCCCCCCACATATACTGCAGAGGGATTTGTTACCTTGGGTACTACTGCATAATGTGGGCAGGCCAGTATTGGGCAAACATTTACTGGTGTCCTACATAGTTGTCAGTTGTCTGCTGCTATCCCAGTAGGCCATCCCATTCCCTTGCATGCATGCAGTGATACCATAGATATGCTACCAGAACATACTAATGCATTCATTTATTGTTAAGACTGACTTACCTTGTGTCTGTTATGCAGTTATGCGGATGGTGCTTGAGGGCTGCCTATGTCGGATGCATGCAGTACACTGCCTATACATGGTAAGTTACAGGTAGCGTGATGTGTACGTCATCCATTTTACTGTGTGCGCAAGTCAGAGAGAGGTGTCAGTCCCTGAATCCATACAGTGTCAGTATGTGTGCTATGCATTGCCTCTTTGCCAAGGCCAGGGCATACTGGGCATGCCTCCATCTACCTACAGAAGCTGGCTCAGGGGGTTCCTCTTCCTATTCCCTCTGTGTCTGTGGGGGACCTTGGCAATGGTGTGGGACTTTGTGGCCCTTCCTCGTGCTCTTCCTGCTGCATCTATTTCCACAGGTTCATATTGTGTAGCATGGCACATACTACGAACATGTGTGCACATGTGGCTGGAGAGTACTGCAAGGCTCCACCAGATATGTCAAGGCAGCAGAACCGTGACTTAAACATCCCAAACAAATGCTCTATAATGATCCTGGTGTGTGCATGTGCCTCATTATGGCAGTCTTGAGTGGGTATGTGTGCATTTCTGATGGGTGTCATCATCCATGGCTCCAGTGCATAGCCAGCATCCCCCACCAGATGGTCATATGGGATGTCCCCCCCTGTCAAATCCCTGATACAGCTGTGAGGAATGCCAGATGTGGGAGTCATGATAGCTTCCAGGGCTGCCAGAACACACATTCATGATAATGCTCAGGGCATTGCACATGACCTGGTATTTGATGGAGTGGAAGCCCTTGTGGTTTAGGTAGACCCTACCCTGCTCACCGGGTGATGCTTTGATGTGGATGTGAATGCAGTCTATCGTACCCAGTACTTCCGGGTAGGCTGCTACACCATGAAAGAGGCAAATATTGCTGGTTCTCTCCTCATGGGTGCTGGGGAAGTAAATGTGCTCAGCGGTATGTGGTCGCATGGCATCCAGGAACTGGTGGAATACCTTGGATGCAGATGCCTGTGAGACCCCTATGATGTCCCCAGTAGGTCTTTGGAAAGTACTTGTAGCTAGTATTCTTAAGGCTACACATACCACGGTATCCACTGGGATGGGTTCCCCTCTGTTGTCTCTGGGTCTGAGATGAGGCCGGCACAGCTCGATCAGTTGCTGAAGTAAGTCCCTGTCTACCCTGTAGTGTTCTACTATCTCCAGATCATGTAGCCCCTGGTAGGTTACCCTGGGTCTGAGCACTCTTCTCCTCCTCCTCAGTCTGTGGCAGTAGTCAGCATTATCCTCCTCACCACCATCAGCCTCTAGCGCATAGTGATGTATCAAAGTGACAGCAGAACCTAACATTATGTCAGTTAAAATTCCCCCAAATGTTTACACCAATGGTGCAGAGTTTGTGGGAAAAACACACCGAAAGGTGTTTGCATAGTTTATACTGTTGTGCTCCAGATGCTGTCTGCATGATTGGCTGACTATGATGCATTCCACCTGCCAGCTGTGTTATTTGTACTTGATTGCTTTTATTCTGCTACTTCCCATTTTTTCTTTTTTTCCTTACCATTTCCACCCCCTTTAAGCCTCAAGGTGTGCCATGCAAATCCGCTACCCAAATGTAAACAGTTCTGCTATTTCCATTTTTTTAAGATCCAGTGCACACCACACAAACCAATTTAGCTAAAGTAAACATTTTGAAGCAGAAATGTTCCTCCCCAAACATGAACATGTTCTTTACTTCATGGAATAAGTCAATACAGCCTCAGACACACCCCTTGCTTAGCTGTGCTTAGCTAAGCTCAAATGGGAGTCGTGGAGCTCCAATGTGCTTACACCAAGCATGACACACCCCCTTTTCATGTCAACTGCTTCTCCTGCTTTCACCACTGCCTTATAGCTTCTACACTGTTAGGTGCAGCCAAAAAATGGTCTCCCATTTAGTGATTCAGTAATATTTGCTCATTTGCATACCCCACTGTCTTAGTCCCAGATATGAAGAAGAAACACAGCAGAGTTAACAGTCTGATCCATTCAACTTTCACTTATTTTTACCTGAAGTGTTTCCAAATTACCTTGTAAAATCATTGTTTTAAACAGGAAGCACAGAACTATTAGAATTCTTCATAGAATACATTAAAAATATCTTATTAAAGCATTCTGATTCTTCTAAGATCTTTTCTATATTTTTTAAGCATTGTTATTGATTTAGGATTAAGGGTTCTGAGAGCTATTAGCGACAAGGCAATGGAGTTAGTGCCACTGTTTTCATAAAGGCATCAGTCACAGCTCATAGCTGGTAAGATAAAATGACTGCAGATTGCAGCGAACCTATGCAGCATCTAAATGTAGTGATATAAGTTGCAAGCCATTCTTCTCTGAAAATGGACTCATATCTCTTGGCTAATAACTAATTGGTATTAAAGGTGCAATGTATTATGGCAAAATTAATTTCTTCAGCATTTTGGATTGTGTGTGGTGATTTCTTGAATGCACTTTTCATTGATTACACGATTAATTGAATATACGTTGCTAAGTTTTGTTTTATTTTATAATTGCAATACTGTTGAGAGAATGTGTCATCAGAAAGTAAGGGTATGTGGGGACATGAATGTTTGTTTTCAGTGTACTGAGCTGTCTGACATGCAAGAGGTGTGAATAATATGTCAGCTATAAAGTACAGATGTGAAAAAATCTGTATTCCTTTTCTGAGGAAGTTGTACATGTGTTCATATACAGGTCACATTTAGGAAGTAGGATGGTTTTTGGGGGGGTTTAGTATTTGATGGAATATGTTTTTTTCTGGGACAGTGGTTTTATGTTTTTAGTTTAGCAGATTATGAAAGTGTTTTTTTTCTCTTTCTTTATATATGCAAATTGTTTTGTCATTGTTTAGTCAAATTTTACTCTTTGCAACCTCAAGGACATTAACATGCTAGGCCAGTCTGTCAGGAACTGCTGCTTGCCAATTCATACACATTGCTTCAGTAATGCTGTCTGTCCACACACCTTAGCTTTTAGGCCGCCTCCTTTGCATTTCCCAGCATCAGTGCCTTCTCTATTGAATCCTGTCTTCACATTATGTTGCCAAAGTCTTTGAGTTTTTATTTTACTATCAGGCCTTCCAGTGAACATTCTGGATTTACTTGAAAATTGACTGATTTGATCTTCTTTCAGTACATAAAACTTTCAAAAGTTGACTCCAACAACTCAGTTCAAAAGCATCGATTTTTACAGCGCAACCATACTTAAAGTCCACTTCTCACAGTAATATGTTACTACTAGACAAACATAGCTTTGACATTATGCATCTTTGTTAACAATGTGATCTGTTTGCTCTTTAAAATCATATCCAGATTTACCACACCTTTCCATTCTTTTGAAACTAGGAAAATAAAAAGATATCACTGGATCCACTTCTCCATCTTTTTGCAAAGAATTACCAGGACTAAATGACATAAAGAAATATATGTATGAATGTATGTATTATTTATTTATTAATGTTGAGCAACAAGCCAGCTTTTGCATTTTCTGTTTTCACCTTCAGCAACAGGCTCTTCAGTGCGTCTTCACGTTAGCTATTGGAGTTGTACCCCTCCATTTTGGGGCTGTTACTATTTCTCCTGGTGATTTTGATTCCAGTATCAGATTCATCTAACACAGCATTTCTCGTGATATATACAGCATATAAATTGAATAAAAAGGATGAGTGTATATTACATATATACTTCAGTTGTGATAATCATCCTTGCATGTTTGTCTTATAGAGCCCCATCATAAGTTCTGCCTGCCAGTTCTGTGTCTTTTGTTATTCATGCCATACTGCGTTATGCTTATACAGACAACTTGCAAATGCATATTATCATCTGATCTCTTAGTAATGTCAGCATTTAACCTCATTCTAATCTGCAGAGATGAAATGTTTAAAAATATGGTTTAGATTGGATTATACTGCTGTTACCTGCAAGTCTGAGAACTACAATGTTTATAAAAAAAATCTGTTTATACATATATATATATATATATATATATATATATATATATATATATATATATATATATATATATATATATACACTCTGTGTTCCATTGGTTGAATATGCTATTCTTATTTTCTTATATCTTTTTAATGCATAACCCTACTTTTTTCGTTTCTTGATCATTGTAGTAATTCTTTTGTCATTATAATAATTTTGTTTTGTTGTCTTGAGCAGTGCATGTTTTGCCTTCCTACAGCTGTTCCCAGGAAACTCTTGTCATCCACTTTGTCTAACAAATCCAGCAAGCCTCCTCCAGGGCTGGTGAGGAGATCAAATGTCATACTGCTGCCTAGAAAGATTTTTTTGATACATGGTTGCATTCCTACCCCTATGCATCTCATATTCAGGAAGAACTTGCAATCATTGCTGATGTACTAACACTACCCCATTGGTGATGCAGCTACAGTCCTGTCTTCCTAAGGACAATGCCCACTGCACACCTCTGGCCTGCAGCAATGATCAGCAACATACGGAGTCTGTATGTCGTCCTCCCTGTGTTCCTGTGGGTTCCTGCCGGGTGTTCCAGTTTCCTCCCACATTCCCAAGACATGCTGCAGGTGGATTGGACACTCTAAATTGGCCCTAGGTGTGTGTGTGTGTGTGTGTGTGTGTGTGTGTGTGTGTGTGTGTGTGTGTGTGTGTGTGTGTGTGTGTGTGTGGATGGATATGTGTGCCTTCTGAGGAAGGTTGGGCACTGTGTTGGCAGCTCAACACCATAAAAATTCTACTGCCACTGGATCTGCGGACCAGTGTTCCACTGTGGCGACCCATAATGGGAGCAGCCAAAAGGAGAAGATGAAGAGTAGAGATTAGAGAAGAATAAACAAGCAGGGTTGAAGAGGAATGGTTATATTTATGGGGGATCTGTTTCTGGTGTGAGCAGACTAGGAGATCTCAAGATCCAGAGCAGACAGAGAGTGAGAAATGACTGAGGTCTTGGACCAAGTGTGGATCAGAAAGCTGCTGTGAGACTGTACCCAAAACATGGAATGCTAGATATGTTGGAGTATTCACAGATGTAGTCCACAGTCACATAAATGGATGTGTGTACTTTGTGCTATTGTCCTGCGATGGACAATAGAAACCAGAAAAGCTAACTAGGCAGAATATGGTAGTTGAGGTTTATTGTGCACATATGCAAACTACTGCACTTGAGCCATAATATCTCTAGAATAAAGTATCATTTGGGAGAGTGAAACTATTTATTATAGAGCAGAAAATGGATCTGAGGTAATTAGCTTTTCTATCCAGCTGTTTGTTTGCATTGCACATATTGACTAGAAGCAGGAGGTGGGGAGGGGTCTGAAGAAACTGTTTAGATCTGAGAAGCAGTATATCTTTCTAAGGACTTACTACTACAATTCACCTTGTGTTTTTTTCCACCATACATAAACATTTACATATTTTTCTGTATGCACGTTTACCTGTCAACTTCTCTGCTGAATTAATTCTGCATCTATTTTGCATTCCTTACATGACAGACCAGTCTAAGCATTACTGTGTTCTTTTCATATATTTAGATGTACTGCAACATAGTAATATGAGTTTTTCCTGAGATGGTGATCAGCTTTAAGCAGGAATGTCAAGAATTCTGCAGAAGAGGCAGATTTTGTTTGGGTACTATGTAAGTGTTTTGCAGAGAGTGGTAAAGGCTGCTCTTTAATGAAAAGAGGCCAGAAACTCGTAGCCATCATTGTGTGACTGTGTTTCAGAGGCAGAGTCTCAAGTGTTAAGTGTGTAACTGTTTTGAGGAATGGACTGCCTACAGCTTAATGTGTACTCACTATCTGAGGTGGGAGAGGGGGTGTTTTTTATTAATATGTGTGTACATGTCCTGTAGATGACAGCTAGTGACTCTTACATTCTTATAGGTCTAAGTATTTTCTTGTTTTTGTGAATGGTGGTTGGATTACAGGGTGAAATGAGTCCTGCTGGGGGGGGTGTCAGGGGTGATACAGGGATGTGTGCACCGCTTCTTATTAATAGGATAGGACTACTACCTGGAGTGTTAAAGTCCATCTGGTAGAAACACACACAGACACACATATGACAGATCTCATCACATGTGCTCCCTCATTGGTAAATTTTTGGATCTGCTATTGCAGAAGTCTACATTCAGTACAGTCCAGAATAATCAAGTGTGTACTCATGCCTATGTTACAGTTGCTCTATTTTTAGCAGAGCTGGATAGCCACCAGTCAAGGAACTTGCTGACTTGATTTTATATTCTCTGCTGCCCACAGTTATAGTATCTGACATATTTTTCTCCTCTGACTCAAACACTCCAGGCTAGAGTAACTGCAATTCCATTACATTTGTGTGGCACATATGAAATCTCCATTCAACATGAGATTCCAAGAATGAGAACCAGGCTAACGTATGTGTTTTTTCCAGCCTTAGTTTTCACACTTTGGAAGCCTTCCTCCTCTGCACATTTAGAAAAGCCTTAGAGCTTCAGCAGTTCAAAGCTAGTAGTCATGTTTTCTATAGATACTTTGGATAAATTATTCACTTTTTTTAAATATGCTCAGTTTTTCTGAACATACTAGCAGGCATGGGGCTAAACAGTACTGATGGAACACAAAGTCCTATATGGATATTTTTGTTTTCTTATTCTCGCTGTATTGTCTTTAATGGTTCTTAGTGAGAATACTGCTAACTTCTATTTGTATCCACAACTCTGACCACAAATGGAAAAATCTTTCACCGACTGTAAAAAAGAAGAAAGCAATCAAGGAAACAGGATATCTTTCTTTCTTCTCCAGCGCCTCGGTGTTACCACCTTTCAAGAGTATAAACATTTGCATATAAAAAAGCAAACATATATATAGATCAAACAATTAATAAATTCTTCTTAATTATATAATTATTCAATTAAACACCATTAAAAGCTTAAAGCAAACATTTCCAATTAAATTCACTATTAAGACCTACAGGTACCATAGTTTTATATTTCAAAATAAAAACACTTTATTTATACAATAATTTATATTTCAAAACATTTTCATCACCATATAAACACTTAACACTTTCTAAAACAGTTCCTTTTAATAAAGAAACATCACCTTCATGACATGCAATAAAATGTGTTGCAATAGTCTTATTTTCTCTTTTATGTCTTATGTCCCTAATATGTTCTGTTAATCTGATGCGAAATTCTCTTTTTGTTTCACCAATATAATACAATCCGCATGGACAACTAAGTGCATATATAACCCCCTTACTCCTGCATGTAAAAACTTCTCTTGGGACAAATTTAATCCCATTGATATTATCAAACGTCCTAACAATGTTTTTGCAAATACTGCACCTGTTACAACACCTAGTACCAAAATTATCTAAAGTCCTCAGCACATTGGCCTGAGGCATCAAAAATCTCCCGTGTACTACCATATCCTTTAGGTTCCTACCCCTTTTATAAGAAAAAAGGGGTTTCCTTGGAAGAATATTTACTAAAGATCTATCATCTGTTAAAAATTTCCAATAGTACTCTATAATATCCCTAATTTCTTCGCTCTTTACATTAAAAGTGGAAACAAAATAAATATTATTTCTTTCCTTGTCCCTCACTTCAGATGTACATTTGGAATAAAAATTATGTCTTCTACTCAGGAAGTTATTCCTTACTAAACCCTTTTCTTTCCTCACCCTGTTAAGTGCCTGTGTCAACGTATTTGGATCATACCCCCTCTGTAAAAACATATTACATGTTATTTCCCATTCCTTCTCCAAGTTACTAAAAACATTACATAATTTTGAAACTCGTGCCAATTCCCCATAAGGTAGGGCTTCCATAACATGGTTAGGATGGCAACTAGAGGCATGAAGATATTGGTTGCCATCCAAAAACTTCCTATGTATGTTGGAAAAAATATTCCCTTGTTCCGTACCTTCTAAAACAAGGTCCAGAAAAATCACCTTGTTACCTTTCTGTAAACCATCAAAGGACAGACCAAAGGGATTTTTATGTACATCCAACATAAATTTATCAACCCAATTCTATTCCACCGTCACAAATAAAAATTAAATTGTCTATGTAACGAAAATAAAACTGTACATTCTGTTTCATAAACTCTAAATTAAATAAAAATCTTTTTTCAAAATAGGACATAAAAAGATTTGCATACATGGGGGCAAGTCGTGTGGAGGAGTTTGTGGTTTTCTATTTGTATCCAGTCTGTAGTTTGCTATTGTCTACATTTTAGATGATAGCAGTTATTTTAATTAAATCACGTTACTGAATGTAGTTTTTTTCTTTTTTTCCAACTGTTGTGTGATTGTGGAGCTAGTGGAATTAAGAAAGGGTGTGGTGGTGGTGATGGGGGGGGGGGGGCTTGCCTTCCACAAAATGCAATTTTTGAGGTATATTTACTGTAATGAAGTTTTCTGTGATAAGTATTTGTGCCTTAACAGTGATTCAGTGCATGTCTTTTTTCTGTATTCATGTCTTTATTTGACTGTGGATTTAATATTTTTAAGTAGGGTGATGAGAGAGGAGGGTGGTGCATGGGGGATTGCCCCTTGTAAAAATCAAGTTTTAAGGTATATCTTTATAATAAAAATTTTCAGTCAAATATAATTCTATGAAATATGAGTTTTTAGTCAAATGTGTTTTCAGACAAATTTGTTCAGTTATTTGTGATTCAGAGAAGTATGAGTCAGTCAAAATAACTGTACTTTTTATATAAATACATACATGCATACATGCATTCAAATATCACAGACACAAACAATGACGCCCTTCCAGCCTATCAGTGTATCAAAACTGTCATTCTCTTAATACGTGTCAATTTGCTCTTTAAAATATCCATACTAGTGATTGCTTTAATATAATTTGATTAGCCTATTCCAGGCATCAACTATTTTCTCATTCCTAACTAACCTCCCATACAGGTTTTTCTGATGCTTCTCTGCTACTCTTTCATAACCCCAAACATTCCCACAGGTAGTTGTATCAAAATGCCCTATATCCCTGAACAAGGCCTTCTCTTAAATATCTATATGAGGCATATACAAGTTCAGATATTTTAATTTTTCAGCTTTCACATTCATGAGTGCCCTTGATATATTTCTGCTGTACTCTTTCCAATTTATTCATACTAGTTTTATTATACGTTTTCCATAATATTATTCCATACTCTACTTTGTGTCTAATGTAATTCACAAATAATGAGTTCATTATCTCTGATTTTCCTAGACATTATAAATATTTTTATACAGTGTTTAGTTTTATAGGTATCATTAACCAATTGGTTGATATGATCAGAGAAACTCAAATGTGGATTTATCAATATACCCAGGTCCTTAAATAAATTCCCAGTTTTGATCACTGCATGTTATATTAAATATTTGCTATTCAATCTGTCTCCCAAATCTCATATGCTTAGTTTTTGATTTATTAATTAGCATATTATTCTCCTGTGCTGAACTGGTCAGTTTAGTCCAGTTCTTTTGCAGACGTGCCCTGTCTTTAACATATGTAATCTGTTTTCCAATTGTCAAGTTATCTGTATATTGACAACAGAACACTTCAGGTAAAAAATATAATCACCTATACAGAGTCAAAGGATACAACAAATCTGTCGGCTGATAAATTTAGCTCCAATTTTATCCCTCTAATACCACCATGAAATACTGTCTACCATTTCTCCACCAAGTACCACTAGGTAGCAGGCCCTTACTGTGCTCTCCAAATCCAAAAGCACTGCTTCAATGGGCCCTGATGATATTCCAGGATGTCTCCCTTTTTAATTTCACCAAGTCTTTTTTGAGTTTCTAATACCATGATGGGAATAGACCCCATTCCTAAGTCAAAGTATGATTAAAGTTCATGAGATTAGTATTGTTTCAATCTTTGATGTTAGCCAAAACTGCTTTTCACAGCATCTGCAATGTGCCCAGTAATGACTCCTCCTGCAATTCGGACAGAGTTACACATATTGGTAACATATCTAAATACAAATGTAGATTCTTTTTTATAAGACCTGTTGCTCCTGGTATTACTGAAACTGTCTCATTTCTGCCTGTAATTCTGATATTTTATGACTTTTTGTCTCTCTGTACACAAGACACTATAGTCACTGCGTGTGATGATTTCAATGATCAATGCTACTTTTCTCGGACCACTATATCTGGTTTTCTTGCATCTATCTTTTGAACTGTTGGTGGGTGAATCCATGTGATGCAGACTTCATCATTTTCTATGATGCTTTGTGGCTCATGTTTCCAGTGTTTTTCAGCTACTTCAATATTATAATGTTTGCACAATCCCCAGTGCAACAGTCTTGTCATATTATTATTATGCCTTTCAGTGTACAGTCCTTCTGTCATTAGTATGTCACACCCAGCAACAAGGTGTGAAACTGTTTCCAATTCTGTTTTACAAAACCTGCATTTGTCTGTTTCTTCAACATGTTCAATGGACTTTGTAATCGAATGTGTATGTAGTCCACAATCTTGGGCCGCCTATATTAACCTTTCGTCTTTGTGTTTGAATTCACCTTTCCTTAACCATTCCTGCATTTGAGCCTGATCAACATTAGGTTGTTCCAAGAGTTTTCTATACTTGCAACTATATTTATGCATTTTCCACATTTCTTGCCCTCTCATCATCTGATCCTTCACCTTATGTTCTTTCTTTTTTTTTTTTTTTTTTTTTGGCACAGCCAGTTGCTGCCTGATTTTTATCTACTTTTGGTTTTATTTCCATTCCCACTTGATGCCAATATGCTTCTGCTAGACTAAGTAGGGAAGTCTTTTTAGATTTGTTCTCCTCATGTTTTAAAACTTTCACTATGTTTGGGTCTTGTGAGGTCAGCAAATATGTATGCAGTCCCACAATTGTGGATATATACATGTAATCAGTTTCAAGGAGGCCCATACCTCCTTCAGAATGGGAAATCTTGGTATGCACTGATTTTTATAATTCATTTCATTAGCATGACGCATCTTTCTTGTTTTCCTCTCTAATTTATCCAGTACCTTTTGGGGCCAGTCAGTCACTCCAAAACTAAGTTAGGAGAGGAAGAGCAAATTGGTTTATAGCTTGAACCTTGTTCCTAGATGTCAACACTGTTTTCAGGATTAATTTAAGTCTTCTAAAATATTCCTTACTAATCTTTTTTCACATTTATTCATATTTTATTGTTGATCCTTCATCATTTCCCACATATTTATACACCCCCCCTCTTGCTCAAGTTCTTTTATATCACATTCTTGTCCCAAAGCAATGTTTTCTTGGTGCTGCCGCTTTCCTGCTTCAAAGGTTGCTTTTGCACATTTATCAAGGCCAAATGACATTCTTATATCATCTGAAAAAAGTTTTGACTACTTGCAGTTGTGCTTCATCTGATGAGCTGTACAGTTTCAAATCATCTGCAAAGAGAAGATGAGAAGCCTTTACACTTTGTTGCTTTCTGGGATCTATGAGCTAATCTGTTAAGCAGACAGCTTAATGGGTTAAGGGCAAGACAAAGAGGAGAGGTGACAGAGAGTCACCCTGGAATATCTCCCTTTACATTTTTTCCCTGGAATAATAATTTGTCCTTTATCATGACTTAACTGCACAGTGGTTTGCCACTGTTTCATTGTCACTGTGATGTAATTTATCAGTGTAGGGTGTATCTTATACATTTTTAAGCACTCTTTTATCCATGAATGTGGGATACTGTCAAATTCTTTTTTGTAGTCTAGCTATATCATACTTAGATTCTTCTCATTTTTACAATTCCCCACTGTGACTTTAACAACAAATGATCCTTTATTCCATGTGACTTCTTTTTATTACCTTTTTGTTCTATTGATATAATTGAGTTTTCTTCTAAATGACTATAAACTCTGTTAGCATCAATTCCCATGTATAGTTTATATGTCATTGGAAGGCAAGTTATTGGTCTATAGTTTTTAGGGTAACTTGCAGGTTCACTCTTAAGTAGGACCATTGTTTTTCCTGTTGTTAACCAGGTTGGTGTCTGTTTGGGGTGCGCATATAAATAGTTCTTACTCATGGCTAAATCTTCGTGCAAAGATGTTAATACTTTTATCTAGACATTAGGTACTGCATCTGGGCCTGGAGTTTTTCAATTAGAGGCTTTTCTTAACTTTGTTTCAATCTCTCTGGCTGTTACTTCATCCCATGTCATATCCTCTACCTTTAAACTTCTTATTCTTTCTTTTAATTCTTCTAAGCATTTAGCATCTTTGTTATGTTCCACAGGATCTTCATAAATGTTGTATCTTTCGGCTTTTCCTGGTTAGGGGTCGCCACAGCAGAACTCCGGTCCGCTAATGATTGGCAGTAGATTTTTACGTACCGAGTTGCCAGCCCTGATGCACAACCTTCAACGAAGGTACGCCCATTCACGCATGTCTCCACACAGAAGACACTTTAGCTGAGAATCGAACAGGACAACGTCATACTGTGAGGTGACAATGCTACCGCAGCACCACCACCGCAGGATCTTCATAAATACTTCTCCAAAATATATATATTTCTTCTTTTTATGGTGGTCTTTCAATTCATTTTGCCTTGTTTCCCAGTTCTCTATAAAACTTTTTTGGGTCATCAATAAATTGCCTATTTTGTACTTTTCCTTTATATTTATCTGTGTATCTTCTAAGTTTTTCCACCCATGCTGAGATTTTTAGTTTATGTGCGATAGTGTGTGATAGATTCTGATCTGTTCTAATACTGCTCATTGCTTGTATCACATCTATCTTTCTAAATATTTTTGTTGACCTCTTCTATACTCTTCTAACAGTGACACTTCTTGTCTTAATTGTTTTATAGTTTTCTCTGGTCCATACTATCATGATGGCATTCGATTTCTCCCCTTCCTTTCCCTCACTACCCTGTGTTCTTGTGGTAGAACTTTATCAGTTATTAGTTTATCTGCACAGTAATATATCCTAAAAAGCTCTGAGTCCCAAATGGCAGTAGTGCTTCCAACAAGTTTATTCACACTTCCAGTTATGCCACATGAAAAATAATAAAAAGCAGTAAAAAAAACTCACACGTGTTGTTATCATCTGATCTCTTAGTCTTCAGGTCTAAAGAAGTCCGGATAGAATCCGGACGAAAAGCGCTTTACATTTATAGTTGCAATTTCCAGCAACAACACGTGGGAGTTTTTTACTGCTTTTTATTATTTTTTATGTGGCTTAACTGGAAGTGTGACTAAACTTATTGGAAGCACTATTGCCATTTGGGACTCAGTGCTTTTTGGATTTTAACAGTTGGAGTTCCGTTCATTGGTGACAGTATATATCCTGTTTACTTCTCTTATGTCACATGTATCTCTATGGACTGTCCTAATTACAATGTTCATTTGTTTTATCAAACTTCTGACTTTTTGGGTTTTATTGACCTTCTGCAGTCTATTTCTTTCATTTATTTTAATATGTCTATAAGTCTATTAAATAAATAAACTGTTCTCTTAGCTCATTTTCTTCTAAACTGAGGGCACATTTTTTTTGTTTTCCATTTCCTGCAGGCATTCTACAGAAAGTTCTGTAGCATCATCCTGTGCCACAATCTCCATTTCATCATGTGCCATCCATTACTCTGTCATATGGGAGCTCACTAGCCTATCACTCCACAACACTGACTGTGTCAGAGTTTCCACAGTTTCCTGTTCCTTCCCTTGCTATCCAGCTTCATGTCAATGTTTATACTGATTTCCTGTGGAAGGCTACATAATATCTTCATATGACACCTGACCAGTTGCTTCACATTCCACTGGTTTCCCCTAAATTTGGATGTCCATTGCTCTATCCTGTTTTGCCGCTTTCTGAATTACATTTTCTACACTGAATCCTTCACTTCACAGGTACTCCATATCCTCAGTTTCTATTTCTTTAACTTCTCCATTACTGATCTCCTTTTCCTCTTTGTCTTCTTATTTTTTGTATTGTAAAGTTTTCCATGTCTGGATTCCTTTGCCTGTATTTCTCTTCAAGTATCTTTGGTGCTGCTCTTTTTGTATTGATTAGTTTTGCTTTCTCCTTTGTATAGATATTACACCATATTAAGTCTTTTTCTTTCCCATGTCCATATTTCTTCTTCAGATGTCTCCTGATCTTCCTGTTTCTCCTTACTCTGGGGACTTATTCCATTATGCTGTGTAGATCCTCTACACCAAATCCTTCTCTTCTCAGGCACTCCATAACTTCAACTTCTATTTTTTTAACTTCTTCTTTTCTACATTCCCTCTTTCTGATAATTTTTTTATTGTGAAATTTTCCATATCTAGTTGTCTTTGCCTGTATTTCTCTCTGAATAGTTTTGGAGCTGCCATCTTTATATTGATTAATTTGGCTTTTGCTGTTGCATAAATATTGCACCTTATCAAATCTCTATTTCTTTCCCATGTCCATATTTCCTTTTTATACTTTTCAAAAATCTCTAGGTTTTGTTGTTTATATTTTCGCACTTCCTCAGATGCTTCTTTTTCCAAGCACATCAAAGTTTCTTGATCTATGTACTATTTTTCACAAATCTGTTTAATGAACACAAATGTTTTATTTAAAGCTTCTGGCAGTTTTTCTTATGGAAGTATTTTTATTTCCTCTAATTTCTCTCTTAATCTTTTTGTATGTATATCTTGTGTCTAGAAATTCTGGGCTTTTTGTCTAATAGTAACAATAAATAATTTCCATCTCTTTTTTTAATTTCTCCAAATCTTTTGGGTTTCTAATACCATGACGGGAACGGACCACATTCCTAAGTTAAAGTATGCTTAAAGTTCATGAAATTAGTATTCTTTCACTCTTTGATGCCAGCCAGAAGTGCTCTTCGCAGCACCCGCAATGTGCTCAGTAATGACTCCTCCTGCAATTCATATGGGGTTACATGTATTGGTAACATATATAAATATGATTGTAGATTATTTTTTATAAGACCCATTGCTCCTACTACTATTGGAACTGTCTGGGTATCTTTCTTCCACATTGCTCTCATTTCTGCCTGTAATCCTGATATTTTATGACTTTTTGTCTCTCTGTACACAAGACATGGACAAGGGCAAAACAGAGCCTACTGTCTCTCTTGACCTGGCATAGGCATTAGACACGATACCTCATTTGGGCATTGTAGATAAACTTATACAATTAGGCATTAAGCCATATATTACCTGATGGATAGCCAGCTGACTCACTGATAGGACACAAGAAGTAAGGATAAGGGAATCCACCCCCACAAAGAGGTCAGTCACTAGCAGAGTCCCACAGGGATAGGTGCTTGGGCCTCTCCTTTTTTGCATCTATTTCTCTGAAGTCAGGACAAACATTAAGGGCCTCAAGTTGACCAAATCTGCAACTGCTAACTAGGTGTTGTCAATAAATCCCCTAAAGACACAAATATCTCTCAAGAGGGTCTGACAGATATATAGCTGGTGCCAGAGCTATGGACTAAAATGTAATGTGAAAACATGAATGATAGTGGCCTTTGGAAAGAGGGCCACTCCTGGAAAGTAACACATTAATATTACACCCCTAAAAGTAGACTCAGTGGTCAGACATCTGTGAACACATGTTAACAGTAGCCTGAACTCTGAACACCATGTGTGTGTTGTGGTGAGAAAAAACATTGTATGTTGCATATTTCATAAGTAAGGGCATGGTATCTAGAAAAAATGAGGTCATTGTTGTGCTGTATCAGCTCTCATCAGACCAGTCATTAAGTACAACACACTCTACAGCATATACCTGACCAGGCTTGAAACAGCTTAAGATACTGCAGAGATTCCTCACAAAAAAGAATACAAGGGGTAAACAACAAGTCTTATGTGAACTGTCTCAAAGCCTTATCTGTACTCTGTTTCCAACAGACTGCTGCACAGTAATCAGTGCTAGCATACAAGGCATCCCACACTGATGGACCTGTTGCACATCCACAAAACAAATAGCATCACAATTGCCCATTCTAAGGCCCTAAACCTTGTCTGCAACATAAACATCACATGTTTGAGGAAAAGGTATGTGTCATAAAGATTACCCTTTCTCTGGAACAGGCCTCCTATTACTGTGAAGCAAACTTCATCCTTAACCCTATTCAAATGTAACTTGGATCAGTGAATGGGAAATCACAAATTCATCCCTAGTTTGACACCTATATCTCTAAATGACAGGGGGAGATTGTGAATGCTTGATTTGCACACACCTATATTATAACTGCAAAATTCTTTGTGGTATTGACAAATTAGCAATAAACTGTCTTTCGGCTTTTCCCGGTTAGGGGTCGCCACAGCGGAACTCCGGTCCGCTAATGATTGGCAGTAGATTTTTACGTGCTGGCTTGCCGGGCCTAATGCACAACCTTTAACGAAGGAACACCCATTCACGCATGTCGACACAGAAGATGCTCTAACTGAGAATCGAATGGGCAACGTCTGACTGTGAGGCGACAACGCTACTGCAGCGCCACCACCGCAGTATTGACAAATCAGCAATATTTTGGTAAATTTTGGGTAAGCTTGCTAGGCTTAAAATGGCTCTTGGCCTGATAGCCTAGGACCCATTAAGCTATGAAATAGATACACTCTAAACAAATATTGGCCTAGAGGAAAGCTTTGAGAGACATGTTAGAATTCTAGAATTCCACCTGTCTAATTGCTGCATGATACTTTCCATGTCCTGTTTGCAACCCAAGCAGATGTCTATCTTATTAAGATTACATTAATGCCTAGTTGTTCTTACTTATCAGTAAATGTTTGTGTAGGACCCTATCAAAGGCTAAAGATAGGCCTACTTAAATTATGTCACAACACACTTTTTAATTTAACGCTGTTAGATAGAACATCATGTTATAGATAGTTAGCTATAGACCTATTTTCAACTTCCACATGCTGGTACATGTTTTCAAACCTTAATCTTTCCAGTTCTGAGAATAATTTATCATAAAACCCTTCTGCATTATTTTACAAGAAGAAAGTAGACTTATGGATCTATATGATTCTGGGTTTCGCCTAGTCCACTTTCCCTTTAAGGACCTGGGTATATGGATAGATTCAGCTATGACTTTTTCTAATCAGATCACCCAATTGGTTAATGATAGTTATAGAACTATAGGTTGTATAAAAAGATTTATAATGTCTAGGAAATCAAAAATAATAAAGTCACTTTTTGTTAGTTACATTAAACCAAACTTAAGTATGGAATAACAATATGGAAACCCAATAAGAAAACAATTATGATTAATTACAGCTCCTTGCTCAAATGTTATTATTCTGTCTTGTATGTTACTATGTTTTAGCAGTTTTTGAAAATTGTATTGTACTTGTTAACTTTGTTGATATTAGCTTTGTAATATTTGTTTATGGAGCTTTTCTCCCTGGGCCTCCATGAAAATGGGCTCATTTTCAGCCCAATGGACTTCCCCGGTTAACAAACTGCAAATAAAATACATAAACTGGAAAGAGTACAGCAGAAATACACCAAGAGCATCCATGGATATGAAAAATTAAGTTATTATGAAAGACTAAAATAACTGAACTTGTACAGTGTCTCTTACAGATACCTAAGAAGAGATCTTATTCAGGTATATAGGGCATTTAGAGACAACTATCTCTGGGAATGTTTGGGGTTATCAAAAAGTACTAGAGAATCATCAGACAACCTATGTAGAAGATTCTATAGGAATGAGAAGTGTACTAATTGGTTCTCTGATTCTCTGACAGAATAGCCGATACATGGAACAAACTACCAAATTACATTAAATCAAGTACTAGTTTAGACATTTTTAAGAACAGCCTGGACACTTATTATGGGAACAAGTGTTTTGGTGTATTGGCAAGCTAAAAGGGTATTAATGCCCATGCTTGAAATATTTGTATGTATGTATGTTAAGATTTTTTTAAATATATATGTCTCCAATCTTGATGAATTGCTCCATACTTAAATGACTTAGTGAATAAGTGGTATAATAGTATTGCAATTCACTGTCAGGTGTCCTCAGGTCATTGTTACCAATGCCATCTCCTTCCTGGGCTTTACTAGGGACCAGTTTGCTCATTACATTTTCAGAACAATCTTGTTTAGTTTCAGTACCTGAAGTTCCTGGATGTTACTATCACAAATTACCTTCCCCTTTGTGGAGCTAAACTGTTTTGCATAAGATTTTCTGTAACTGTATCTGCAATCTGTTCTATATGATAAAAGTTTTAGAAACTGCACTCACTTTGTATGTCTCTATTCACATTACATCTTATATATCTATAAAATGGTTTCCTATTATCATCAACATATTTAAATAAACTGACCTCAATGTTTTCCTGGTCTTATCTCATACTATGTTTAAATTTGGGTCTAGAGTTTATTTCAGTTTTCTTATTTTTTTTCATCTCTCATCTTAATTTGGTATCTTGTGCTTATAGAAATAGGTTCTCCTGATTCTGTCAGCCTAGATCATGATAGTTTTTTCAATGTTTTACATTCAAGCAATTTCCCTTTCAAAATGTGTTTTATTCCTACTGCTGTCTTTCCAATGAATGTATCACTCCAATTACTTTTGCAGTTTTACACAGTGAGTCTTTTGCTTCTGTAGTCAGTTATTAATCTTCTCTGCATTGGTTTATATTTCATTTTGGCATACAAATTTGGCAGTAGTTTAACTTTATAATCCCATGATCACTGCACATCAAAGGTGGTAAAACTTGATATAAAGTAACAGACATCTCCTTGTGAACATAAACTATATCCTGTATGTTCTGTTGCCTCATAGATTTATAGCGTACAGCAGTTGCTGTTCCTGCACATACCTAGCAATTTCCAAATTTATTTATTTTAACATTTGTTGACTAGGGAAGTCCATCTGGCCACAATGGCTCATTCTCAGTGGAGGCCCGGGGAGAAATGCTCCATGACAATACATTGTATATAAGTAAGTTCCACAATAATACATCGTACCAAGTAAGAATTGCTTAAACAAAGAAATCAAGAAAACCATAAAAAGAGATAATCTTAATACAAACATGAAACAAATGGCAAAGTAATTATAAATAATACATCTATAAGGAAATAGGCACACAGAGATGGACATACTATTAGTGATTAATTACAGTTCATAAATATGGCTACAATGATGTAGAGACTTTGGTCTATATCAATGGAAATTAATTAAAGCTATTTAAAGATGAGAAGTAGGAAGAGAGAAAAAATGTATAGACTGAGGCTATGTGCAAGGCAGGGTATAAAGATATTACTATATAGAGCTGAGGATGAGATGTGGAGTGGACAGATGAGAAAGGGTTTGAGGAGATTATAATTGTAACTTGGAGTTAAACATTTATGTTGCCAGGATATACTAAGAAAACCTTTTAGGCTGGTTTTGAAGGAATGTTGATTTTGGTGAAGCCTTAGAGTAGGCTGGAAGTCATTCTAGAGGGTAGCAATAGAGTCAAAATATAATTAAGCTCCAGAGGGGTTTTGGGCTTTTGTGATAGTGAGGAAGAGTTTTTGTTTAGATGAAAGAGCTTTTGTAAGGATGATAGAGTTGGAGCATGTTTTTACTACAGGTATTTGTCTGGGAAATAGGTTGTACTATGGGCTAGGAATAGTTGAATATAATGGACATTGTGGGGAAGTTCTAGCCATTGCAGTTGTTTAAGAGCCATGCAGTGTTGGGGTCTAAAGAGGCATTGCTCAAGCTTAGTTTGAATGAATGTTTGTAGGTTGGTTAAAAGGAGAAGGTATATAGAAGAGTTGGAAAGAGGTAGGTGTTGATTATAATTTTCCTTGCTCTGTTGGTGAGAAAGGCTTTAGAAATATATAGGAGCTGAGTTTTTGATGAGTCTTGTTTGATAAAATGTAGGTCAAATTTCACTGAGTCATTGATGTTGATACACAGATTAGTCTGGGGTACGTGCAGTGGTGGTGCTGCGGTAGCGTTGTCTCCTCACAGTTAGACGTTGCTCGTTCGATTCTCAGTTAGAGCGTCTTCTGTGTGGCAACATGCATGAATGGGCATTTCTTCGTTGAAGGTTGTGTGCTAGGCTTGGCAAGCCAGTACATAAAAATCTACTGCCAATCATTAGCGGACCGGAGTTCCGCTGTGGCGACCCCTAACCGGAAAAAGCCGAAAGACACAAACAAACCTGTTTGATGAGAGTATTATTTAAATAATTAATTTTAAAGAGAGATTATTCTGTGAGAATGTTTTGGGGGTAAAAATAAGAAATTTGTTTTTGGGGGTGGGGTTCAGTAGGAGTTGTGACTGATCAAGCCATAAAAGACTCAAGCAATTTCTTGTGTGATCATATGGGCAAGTGCCAGCATAGGCAGCTAGAGTTTTGTAGAGAAGGATATGTCCTTTAAATATCAAACTGATTTATACAAGATGCTTGTGTTACAAATGTATTAGAACTGTATGTCATTTGTATATCAAACTGATTTGTACAGATGCTTGTGCTGAAAATGTATTTTTGAGGTTTGATTGTGTTAAAATCTATCAACAGTGCACCCTGCTGGAACGAAAAGCAATGTACATGCATTACTGCAACTGAATTAAATATACCAGCTAGCTTACTTTAAGACAGATAAGGGAAATGTAAATGAGCTATTAAACCATTAAAATGGCATCCCACAGTGGTGAATAAGACCAGAGACTACAGGTCTGGGGAAAAAAGCTTTTGTTCATTAGCTCAGTAAAAAGACAGGAAGCCCCATGCAATGCAATAAACATTTAGATGTGTATTGTAGCTGTCTATGCTAAATTCTTGTCAAAGCTTCAAAGGGGAATACTCCGAGAACCTAGAGTCAGATAAAGTCATTCTGCCAGCCCTCTTGGGAATTTTATCTTAGATATTACAAAGAGATGTCTAAGATTATTGAGTATTCTGTTTGGGGACGTGGCTCATATATTTCATCTTGCCTTGACCAAGTAAGTTGTTAGGGAACAGTAAATTCTCTTAGATTTAGTCAGGAATATAGTGAAGCATAGTTTAGAGAGTGTTTTTCTTTATTTGTAGGAGTCTGATCATTAATGTTAATTTCAATATTTTCTGTGATTTGGACTCTGTGGTTTACTGTAAATATATATTCAATATTTTCATGTTCTTTTATTATTAAATATATTTAAAAAATGTATTGTGGCTGGTCCTTGTAGAAAGTATCTAACCTTTGAGAGTACTTACATTGATTTGGTGACACACTGTGTGGGCCACTGCAGAAGGCCTAGCTGTCTTGGACAGCTACTATCATTTGTATTAATATTACCTTCACCTAGCATAATTGGATACCCTTTTAAGAGCCTTATAGTAACTGACTGGTGGCAGTGAATCTACCTTACAGTCTGGGTAAAGTTGGTAGAGCGGGTAATCTGTGCCAGCATTTCCCAGGTGTGTTTGTGTGTGTGTGAAAATTAAATCTTAGAGTTTGTGTGTCAGCTATTTGGGGCAGGGACATGAAGCATTGGGTTCACACAGAAGGTGTTGGAGGACTTGGCTTGAACACTCTGCTGGTGACCTAACCCTAAAGCTGTACCAGTGGGGAGTCTTACTGGGGACCTTGAGGGAGACCAGTATAGAAAAATCCAGACCCTGGGCTGAGTGTGTTCCCTGTGTGCTCTTAAGAGAAAGTGTAATTGATGCAGGGAGGTCTGCATCTGGAAATACTGAGTGTATCCATTTGTATTCCAAGTCCACATCCCTCTCTAGTGTCAGTGGTAAAGATTTTAGGATCCTTGATTACTGACCCAGCATGGAGACATCACATATTGGTGGCAGTGGTGGCCATCATGTATTGGTGGCAGTGATGGGTATCACATCTTGTAACTGTTGAAGGGAGCAGTGCAGATAAGGTTCAGTCATCTGCATATTGAATAATAGTGGTTTGCTTAGAGGCAGCATCTAGGTTATTAATGAATATGTTGAACAGAAGAGATTCTAATATGGCTCTTTGGGTACACCATCAGTAACTGGTTGAAATTTGGAGAGTTCCTGTTGCCATTTGACAGTCTTGTATTTATCTAAGTAGCTTTAAAACCAGGAGATAGAGGGTGCCTATATCACAAGATTGAAAAGACCGGAGGGTGAACGGATTAAACATCATTGCTGGGCCCTCCCTGATAAAGTCCGATCATAAATCACTGTTCAAAGTAATGATCATACCTGACCCACCCCTAGGAGCAAAAAGGTTAAAAGTTTCTCCAAATGAAAACTATAGCCTACTGAGATATGGCATCACTAGTTTCAGTCCTCCTGCCAACACTGACAGCAATAACCCCTATACTGAGGTGTACACAAATGTCCTGTATAAACACCTATATAAATGTATATAGACTCAGTCAAATCAAGATCCTCACAAAAAATAAGCCACCCTGTTGGACATCCAGCATAAAGAGGTTACAATAAGAGAAAGAAACTGCTGTCAAAAAGCAAGAGGGAATGGTCCCAGCAAAGGAAGAACTCCCTCCAAAACATAAACAAGCAGATTAGACATTTTGTAAAGTCCTCTAAATCTAATTATGAAACTAAATTAGCATTCCTAGCTAAGATAAATCACAAAGCATTATTTAACTACATCCAGAATCTAAAATGAAAGGCCCAGCTTTGTGCTGAACTAGCTGTGGACGGTACCACTTATACTGAACCTGAGGACACCTCCAACCTGGTAGTGGACAGGTTTGGTGAAAACTTCACAACCCCCCCCCCCCGTCCCCACCAATCATACCCCATAACATACCTGTCACCAGTTCTCTGCCTAATCTCACCAGAGAGCAGGTCATAGCCGCACTCTCCAAGGGCAAAATCACTGCCTCTATGGGAACCGGACATCATCCCAGGCTGCCTATTAAATATTCTAAAATAGGAGTTAGCAGAACCACTAAGCATGCTGTTCAGTCCAGTCTCAGTCTAAACACAGACTTTGTCCCAGCTGAGTGGAAAACATCAACCATAATCCCCTTGCACAAAGGGGGTCCCACAACCGACCCTGGGAACTATAGACTCAAAAGCCTAACCAGCCTTATCTGCAAAGCCATGGAAAGAATCATCATGGATTTTATCAACAAGGATATAGGTGACCTTCAAACTCTTGATCCAACCCAGTTTGGCTTCATTAAGTGCAGATCCTGTTTGCTAATCCTGGTGGACGACTTTGAGAATGTCACCAAGGCTCTGGATGAAGGGAAAACAGTTCATATTGCCTATCTTAACCTAGTCAAGGCATTTGATACAATCCCTCACTCAGGCATCATTGAGAAACTCACCCAGTTATGGATTAACCATTACATCACTAGATAGGTTGGCAACTGGCTCACAAACAGAACAAATATGGTAAAAATTGTGGTTGCCAACTCTACTAGCAGACCTGTTACCAATGGTGTTCCAGATTCCACAGGGATCTGTACTAGGCATCCTATTGTTTGGTATTTATTTTTCAGAAGTCTGGGCGAAAATAGATGGCTTGTGGCTTACATTTTTTGCTGATGACAGCAAACTGAGTGCAATCATTGAATCCCCCAAAGATGTCAACATACTACCAAATGGGCTTACACAGACAAATATCTGGTGTCAAAGCCATGGACATAAACTAAACACAAAAAATGCATTAGCATCCCCTTCAGCAAAGGAGAAACCCCTGCTAATTACAACCTTATAATACCCCCCTAAGTTCAAACCCAGTGGTGAGAAATTTAGGAACACAAGTTGAGAGCAGCCTTAATTTTGATCATCCGGTATCCACAGTAGTAAGGAAGTTCTTCTACACTGCACACCTCATAAGCAAGGGTATAGCATCCAAAGCTAAGGAGATTATAACTCCCCTGTACTCAGCTCTCATCAGATCAATAATAGAGTGCAATGCTCCCTTCTGTATGTACCTCACCAGGCATCTGCAACAACTGGAGAGACCTCAGAGGTTTCTCATCAAGAAAATTCAGGGCCTGCAACACATGACCTACATGGACAGACTGAAGGCCCTATCACTTTACTCACTGTCATATAGACTGCTTAGAGGCGACTTGTGCCTGGCCTACAGAGAAATCTCAGACCCTGCCTTGATGAAGCTGCTGCACATCCGCAAATCTAATGGGGAAAGATCACTCACACTAGGTATCTTAACCTAGTGTGTGATATTAACAGGATATGATGGAGAAAGCGATGTCTCCTAGAGGTTGCCAGTCCTCTGGAATAAACTCACAATTCATGTAAAACAGAGCTCCTCAATTACCCTATTTAAGTATAACTTGGACAATTGGATGGGAAACCATAAATTTACACCGGGGGTTTCACTTATGTCCCTCTTAAACAGGAGCAGCCAGTGCTGGTCTTAGATGTGTGTGCAAATAAGGACTAGATATCTTGGTCCATAAGGGAGCAAGGGTATAACATGGCTAGGCTTGTAGTGACCTTAGGGCCAATAGCCTAGTAACCTCCTTTAATCCTATAATATGCTAATTTCCTAAATTACATAGATGTAATGTCAAATTTAATAGATGCTGAATGATCTTAGTAGCAGAGGGTACTTCCTTTTCTTAATGTGTTCTATTTGCATTTTGGTATATATTATTTATCTCAGCTGCCCAGTCAGTAATATTTGTAAAAGCAGCTTGCCAAGATGTGCCAATTACTAAAGTGCAATCACTCTCAGAAAGTCTAGATTTATCATCAAAAATAGTGATCAAATTTTTGTTTTGACATGAGAAACTTAAGTCTCCATTTGTATCATGTTTTACCTTTATATATACACATAATTTAGTACACTGGACAAAATACTTATGCTTCAGCAAATCTTTGGTGACATATTATTTAATGAATCCATTAGGTTCATAGGTAGGTACTAGGCTATCGGCCCAAGGGCCTACGTAAGCCTAGCCAGCAAGGTACCATAGCTTATGCCACCCAAGAAAGTTATTTTCCTGTGCCACTGTCCAGCAGAGACACAGAAGTGATCCCTGGGGTGTATTTCCTATTTCCCATCCACTCATCAAAATTTTTCTTGAAGAGTGCTAATGAAGAACTTTGCTTGACATAGATGGGTAGCTTGTTCCAAAGTATAGGAAGTCTATGGGAGAGGAATCTATCCCTCCAGCATGTCCTGTTTATTGTGGTGACAAGGTTTAGGTCCCTAGACCATGTAGCTTGGAGGGATTGGGATTTCTTTAGGTGTAGCATGTCCAACAGCTCTGGGTTTGACATAGCTTTATATGTTAGGCAGAGATCACCTCGGAGTAGGCGATATGCTACGGAGTAAAGCTGGAGTTTTTTGAGGCAGTCAGTGTAGGGCATTTGTTTGAGGCCAGTAATCCTCTTTGTGAGGTACTTCTGTGGCCTTTCCAGCTGCTGCAGTTGTCTTGTGAGGTACATTCCAAAAGGGGCGTTGTACTCTATAATGGGTCTAATGAGTGATGAGTAGAGGGGAACAATGACCTCTTTTTTCCTGGATGAGAACCCTTTTATGATGAGGTGTGCCACGTAGAAGGACTTCCTGACTACTGTGGCGATGTGACTATCAAAGGAGAGACTACTGTCCACCTGGGTCCCAAGGTCTCTTATCACGCATTCAGTTTGAAGTAGATTGCTGCCTATGTGGTAGTTCATGGGTACAGAGTTTTTACCAAAGGGGATGACACTGCACTTTTTGGCATCGAGCTTGAGGCCATGGCTCTGACACCAGGCATCTGTCTCAGTGAGGCCCTTCTGTAGGATGTCCACATCATTTGGGGACATGACTATGGCTCCTAGTTTGCAGTCATCTGCGAACTTCATCAGCCAGAGGCCTTCTGTGTTAGCCTGTACTTCAGAGAAGTAGATACCAAACAGGAGAGCCCCCAGGATGGAACCCTGTGGCACTCCAGTTGTCACTGCCTTGAGGTCATATTTGGAGTCTGCTACTTTTACAGTGTGGGTTCTGTCAGTGAGCCAGTTGGCAACCTATCTTGTGATGTAGGGATTTATACCTAGTTTAGTGAGTTTAGCTATAATTCCAGAATGGGGGATGGTGTCGAAAGCCTTGGCGAGGTCATGATAGGCTGTGTGAACCACCTTACCCTCATCCATGGCTTTGGTGACTGCCTCAAAGAAGTCGATCAGGTTCAGGAGGCATGATCTGCCTTTCACAAACCCGAACTGGGTGGGATCCAGAGTTTGGAGGTTACCAATGTCTTTGTTTATGAGTTCCATGATGATATGTTCCATGGCCTTGCAGACCAGGCTCGTCAGGCTAATAGGTCAATAGTTCCCGAGATCAGTGGTGGCTCCCCCTTTGTGGAGTGGGATAACTGTTGCTGTTTGCCATTCAGTGGGCACAAAGCCCGATGTGAGGCTATTATTGAACATGTTGCTTAAGTGGGGAGCCAGTTCGTTCTGAAGTTCATGTAAAACGCAGCCTGGGATGTTGTCCGGTCCCATGGATGCTGTGTTTTTGGCTTTAGAGAGTGCAGCTTTTACCTGCATAGTTGTGATTACAGGGACTCTGCGTTCTTCCTGTATAGATATGGGCCCTTTAGGGGGTGAGAGGGGGGTAAAGTTAGCATTGAACCGATCTGCCAGGATGTTGGCAATATCAGTTGGTTCTGTAATTTTCGTGCCTTTGTGCTGTAACTCAGAGCAGATCTGGGTGTTGCCATCTAGATTCTTGACATAGCTATAGAATGCTTTGTGGTTGCCCTTGGATTTAGTGGCAATTTTATTTGTGTAGCTAGCTTTGGAGGATCTTATAAGGGATCTCAGCTTCTTACTGAGGCTGACCAGTGATACAAATAAAAAATTTGAACAGAAAAAAATAATTAAACCAATAACCATGGGATGGAATTCATGGAAATTAGAAGTAGTAGTAAATTAAGTCAAATTGTACCAAGTTAATCATACAAACAATATACAAAGTAATGTTAAAAATGTAATATAGGGAACTAACCTCATAGAAAGTGAAGTGCTTCATAAAGGAATTATTCTGACCCACCTTGCCAGTTGTGCATGTCACCCAGAGATATTACTTGCGTCTTTGCAGTGACAGCCCATGTTATTGACTGCTCACAGTTCTGACTCAAGTTTGAACTAGGGCAGATGTAGATTGCGCCTGTCTCTTTCTGCAAACAGTAAAAGCAGGTAGAGAAAAACAAAATATAAACTGAATAAAGCTTCTCTTGCTTAATAGTTAGGCAGGAAAGAGCAAGACAGTGCAGGATGGTTTGAGATTAGATCTGGAGTGTCTTACTAGAATATCTACCCAGTTATAACTATATTGGTCCCTTGGGTGGGCAGGAGTATGCCTGCTACAGAGACCCCTTTCTGCCCACCAACAGTAAAAATCAGAAATAAAAAAATAAAATATAACTGAAATGAAGCTTCTACTGCCAAAGTTATGCAGGAAGAAACAAAACAACCCAAGATGGCTTGAGATCATGTCTGGAGGCATGGGTAAAAAATATGTTTAAAACCACAAATGTACATGTTAAGCAACTAAGTAAAGATGGCTGCTTTAGTAAACATGAGAGCATTCTGTAAATTGGATGGTAAACTGAGTGTTTGTCATATGTTTTAACCAAACCTTTAAAGATGTGAGAATCATTTAAGCATTTGACCATTCCATAAAGGTGAAAGAGATTTTGTAAACAGCCTGTTAGTTATTTTAGCATGCATCTGAAGAGGAAGCATCTTGCTCCTGCAGATGGAGTAGTTGTTAATAGAAACTTGCAGTTAATAGCTTTAATGCCTGTGAGGTAACCATAGTAGCAGTGTCAGAAGACCGATTTTCCTACTATATAAATAAATAAATATATAGAAATAAGTGTCCCTCAAGCCCTCCGTATACAAGTTTCTTAGGGGTGCAAACACAGAAAAAAAGGAAAAGCCAAAACACTTTGAATCACTATTGCCACACAAATAATAATAAATAATAATAATAATTTAAACATATAGGCAAGGATTCCTATGAAAAAATTGATCGTGAAATTCCATGCCAGGGAATAGAAATTGCTGAGCTTAAACTCTTCTACTGTATATTCATCTAAGTCTAAGGAAACTAGCATGCTGATTGCTTGTGACCCACTGGCACAGATGCACATTTGGTAAAGAACATGAATACATTTCAGACAAGTGAGAATAATACCGAGGCATAATCCACAGATCATCAACCCCAGATCTTGCCATCATTTCTGTATAGACATAGACGTCTAATTCTTACCCTTGGGATAAAGGGAAAAAAAGAAGGCTGAAATAATGGAGCACTGTCTACTGTAGCAAATGGTAGGTATCTAATACAAGAACTCTTATGTAAGCATGTGAATGAAAAGCTTTGGTCTGAAGAGTTAATGAAGTGAGCTTTGGATCTGTTATTAAGCTGTTGATATAATACTCCCATTTCTAATATCACTAGAAAGAAGTTATTCCTCTTATAAAAGAATTACAGAAAGTCTGTTCCCATGCATTCCAGTTCACTTTCATTCCTGCTAACTAGAGAGTATATAATCAAGCTGGTAAGGAGCGTGCATTTCTAAAATGGCAAAGTCATTCACTAACTTTGTTGCCTCCATGGCTTAAAGGGAGGGAGTCCAGGCAACCTGGGTTCAACTAGTGGGCCCAACAATTGAGGAGCTTATTGGAGAGACAGAAAAGGGAGCACTGTTTTTCCATGTTGGTTATCCAAGGGGAGGAGATGGACTATACGCATGTATGGTAGCTTACTTCTCAACTTTCCAGATTATCACAGAATGTCCAGATTTTTGCTGCATATTTTTGGTCTCTTCCTCATAAAATGTGTGTTTTCTAGCAAATTATTGATGTCACTAAATAATGACATGCATTTGAGTTTCATAGGTTCATATCTTTCAAACAATTCATGCTAACACAAATCCCATTATTCTAGCCATTTTCTAAGTTTATAAGAGCAATATTTAAAATACATCCCTATTTTTGGGCCTTTGTCCCCCAGATATTTTGGGCTTTGCCCAGATTTCTTGCTCTAAGAGATTGAGAGGTATGGATGGCAGTCATAGTGGTGAAAACAGGGTATGGATCCCTTGCTTACAAAATACTTGGATGGGGGGCATACACCAACAGACGCTCTTGAAAGCAATGGTCTTATGTCACTACAGGTTGGGTCATGGGGCAGGGATATGCACATGGTATATAAATAAAAAAATCCATATTATGTTATTCTACACCAGGATGCTTTAGTTTCCTCTAAGGCAAAGGGAGTGTTTAAGATTAAGTATGAAGAGGTCAGCAGTGACTTCCAGCGTCCAAGACTGAGGAGAAGCACCATGGGCACCCAATGGTCTGTTCCATAATGGGCTCCCAATGGTCTGTTCCATAGGAGCCAAAAACATTTTCTTAACGTTGTAAAGGCCCATATCACTGAATCCAAAACACAAGAATAATCAGTGTAGTAAAACATCATGGTGAGAAATGCAGTACAAGCATTCTTACCTTCAAAGTCCATGAATGAAAGGCAGCTACATTGTTAGGAGAATGGGAATGATTTAATGATAGTAAAAATTCTTTTTTTTTTTTTTTTTTTTTTTTTTTTATGGATGCTGGTGTTTAAATGTGTTTGATTTAATGAAGTAAATCTGTGAGTGTTTTCCATTAATATATCTTATATACTTTTAATCCATCCAGTGGATGAAAGAGAGGAAGGTTAAGCAAGGAAGGAGAAATGTACTGCCTTTGTCTGTTTAAGCCTAGGGGAAGGGTAAATAGCTCTCAGCTAGCATTTGAAACTGAGGATAGGTTCTGGCTATCTTGAAAATTGTATATGATAGTGTGACATTTATCACTGAAGAAAGTCTGGATGGAAACAGAAAATAATCTGCTGTTGGAAAATTAAGAGAAAAATAGATGGACACATTTACACAAAGTTATAGTACTTGAAAAGTGGCATTGACTTGTAAATGTGTGGCTTCATACTAATGTTGTCAGGGATAATGTGATGCTTGTTTATAATGTCTGGATTCAGAGAGATGAGACAATTCTGAAAAAATAAAATGGCCTGTGCTATGAATTGTTTGCCACCAAATAAGTGCATTGTATGTCGACCATCACCTTGTTAAAAGAGTAGCACTTGCTGTGTGATTGTAGAAGCATAAGAAGCTGCAGATATTATGCTTATTCATTCCTAGCTGATGACATGCCTAGAACCTTAGGCAGATCTCCCAGACCACTTGGCATTACTAGGTTCTGTCTTCCTAAGTGTTGCACATGTAGCAAATATGCAGTACAGTGTATTTCCAGTGTGTTGAAGTGTGTAAAAAAGGATATGTAGAATCTACTTTTTTTTACCATAAATACAATTACAGTTCATGAGTTTCTCAGCTTCTGAGAATAAAAGTAATTGGCCACTCTCTGTGCAAGCTCCAATGCACAAAAAGCAGCTGCTGTTTGGTGCCATGCAGGCACGTGGGAAGGAAGATGGAGTCACCATTCAGTACTTACCAAGTGATGTGTGGATAGGCAACAAATTCCATGATTTTGTGTGTGTGTATGTGTGTGTGTGTGTGTGTGTGTGTGTGTGTGTGTGTGTGTGTGTGTGTGTGTGTGTGTGTGTGTGTGTGTGTGTGTGTGTGTGTGTGTGTACACATGCATTTGTGTGTGCATGTATGCTATGTTTGTGTTTATTTGTATGTGTGTGTGTGTGTGTGTGTGTGTGTGTGTGTGTGTGTGTGTGTGTGTGTGTGTGTATGCTCTTATTCATGCTTATGTGCATCTGGGCATGAAGATGTATATTTATATGGGAGTATCCTCCTAACTGTGCTGATTTATCTTTGTGTGAGAATATGCTTCTGAACTTTTGACTGTGTTTTTATTCATCAGTAACTGTGGAGGTCCTGATAGAGAACAGATGGTTTAATGTAAGTAAAGTGAGAAAGGGCACCAGAACAAGACTTCATTGGGAGAAGTAATACTGATCAGATATGTGTATCTAATGTTATGATTGGAACAGATGCAGAGAGAGACATAGAGATACAGACAGAAAACTAGAGGTTGGGAGTTGGCATTATATATATAAGGTGTTTACCTCATAGGTGAGAGGTACAGGGTTTGACTCTTGCAAATGGTAATTGGCGAGGCTTAAAATTGTCCACGATGGCAACAAGCCTAGTACTCACCTATGAAGTGGTAGAAAAAGGTGGCAGTCATGTTCGCACAAGAAATGTGGTGAGGAAGAAATGTGCGTTCATTTTAAAGAGGAATAATTTCAAAAGTTCATATCATATTGCAGATTTGGTGGGATATATTGCTCTTAGCAAATTAGTATATATACTCCTTTATATACATACAGGGAAAAGAAAGGGAAGAATGAAAACAAGACATAGCATTTTTTCAATTTATTTGATAACAAGGTAAATGAACTGACTGAAGAGGACCTTTTCTTTTATTGCTTTTGTTGATACCTGGGAGTGTTTTTTTAAGATAACATTAAAAACTTCCATATCATGGATAAAAAATATGCTGCGTTATCAAAATAATGGTTTCCATTTTGGTGTTTACAAGATTGTTAAATTAGTTTATTCCAGAGATATTAGAATATATTTTCTTTTTCGTTTTTTTCTTTTTTTATTGTTAATAGATGAAGAACTGCTTTATACTTTTAGACTGAAATATACATTTCGAAGTCTTAAATAAAACGAATATGTGATGATTTTTGTATTTGTAGCTCAGTGCATGACACATCCTTAGAATACACATTCTCTGCATCAGTAATGCTGTAAGAAAACAATATATAGAATTTGTACCATAATTCAGCAGTAACACAGGTGAACACACATAAATATACTCTTTTAAAACAGTGAAAAGTACCTGTAAAAGCAAAGAACGGGGAAATCCATAAAAGGGATTTTTATTTAATGAAAATATGTAGACTGCGGGGTATTAGAGACAATACTATGACCAGGTCAGCATAAAGAAGTGTGCCAAAGGATTTCCTTAGCTTCTGCTGTTGACAGCTACTTGTCTGTCTACCTGACTGAGATTTGTCTGCTATGCTTCCTGTTTATTGTATGGTTGCTAGCTACCCAGTGACTTCACATAGTTCCCACCCCCTGCTTATCAATCCCTCTCTCTCACTCTCACACATATTCATAGGTTGTGCTAGAGAGATAGGGACTGTGGAGGCAGCAAGAACTGGAGGCA
>NC_056747.1:621094214-621119214 GCF_019279795.1 Protopterus annectens | reverse complement strand
GCATGATACAGGTATAAAGACAATTTAAATTAAAAACTGTCATCTAAAAAACTTATAATTACTATATGTATACAAACATATATAGCAGCAGTTATTAAACGCTAGTGTACCCAGGTGGCATGTATTAAATGGATGGCATAATGTCACACAAAGTGGGTGTCAAAGCCATCCAGTAGGTATAAAAACCATCATGAAAAGCAATTGCCAAATGGTCAGAAACCAGTGAGGTAAACAATGCTACATACATAGCGAAAATTAAAAGCAGTAAATAACAAAGAATATATACAAAATCAATCAACGTCTTATTTCATATAAAACATAACACAAACATCAAATAATAAAAACATTAAGCAAATTCAACAGTCATAACATTTCATAAATATCATTATTACAGAATAGTCAAAATTCATTAAACCTTAGACCCCCCATTTAACAACCATTCTTCTGGACGTCAAGACAGGTTTGAGGGAGGCTCTTTCATTAAGGCGTCTACCTCTATCTGCTCTTAATCTCAATATCCAGCTCATTTCCCTCCTGTCAGTACCATTTCTCATATCACCCTCCTGGATGATTGGTGTAATGGTATCTACAAACATAAAATGAAACGTGCACCGCTCCCATAGCTGAAACATGCTTCGCTGGGGCATGATTAGGAGAATTCACCCTTATAATGTACAAATGTTCCCTTATTCTATTACGAAACATCCTATTCGTTTTACCAATATAGAATGAGGCACATAATTTGCACTCAGCCAAATAGATGACGTGTGGGGTACTGCAGTCTGCTGACACCTTAAATCTAAACTCCTGCCCATTGTCTGGATGTATAAACAGACCACTGGAATTCAAAAACCCACAAAAGTTACATTGCTCACATGGTATAGTGCCCAGGCGTTCACTCCGCTGGGTGTTTTTTGTTTTAAAATACAGTACATTGTTTGGCACTATTCCTACCATGTCAGATCAAATACTACTGTTTAAAAGGGGTCAAGCAACAGCAGAAGTAAGTTAGTTGTATCCACAGATGATCTCTGTATAGATAAGTTGCATCCTCATTACTGCGTACACCTCAAGTGTGGTAAATAAATAAATAACAGTAACAGAATAAAAGTATCACATCTTATTTCACATAAATAATACCAGAATCAGTTACATTTTATGCTTTTATCTGTGTTTAGTTGGATCTTTTTTTACTACTTCTTTATATTGTATGTTTGTGTTGACCCGACTTTAAGCTGCATCTGGTGCTTTTTAATTTCTCTTTTTCTATTAAATGATGGCTTGTATGTTTTCCAAAAAATAACAATGCTCCTTTATTTCATCTAGTGTACTATTCCATTGTTCCTCTCTTGCATTTTTACCACCAAATCTTATTCCTAACACAATTTATTTCTTCAAGAAAGATATTCCTCCTATCTTTCCTTTATCACTCAGTCCTTTACTTTTCTCTCTGTTAAAGTCATGCCTATTTTATTTAAACATTAATATATATCACACATGACTTCTTTCATCCAGACTTTTTTCTCATAATTAATGTAATATCATTTGCATAAGAAGACATGACTGGAATTTTTAGCCTTTCGTTAGTAATGTAAAGTAGCACCTCTCATGCAAATTTGCATCTGTGACTAATACATTCATAAGTTCAGAACTCATAAGCACTAAATAAGCTACAAATTACTACAGCACTCAACTTTCCTCACTTGTCTAGAGGAAAACAGTTTCTAGTACTTTACAAATAAGCACCTATCTAGGCATGTCTAAAGGTCAGCTCCCGGTGTTTTCTCCTGTCTACCTGATGAATCTGAGCATCTTGGGGCAGTGCAGCAATTGCCTCATGTACACAGACAACCCTCTCCTCCTACCACCCAACACTACAACCTGTGAGAGATGCACTTACATAGCCAAAATGGAAGCAAAGCTCTCTTCACCCAAGACTGGACTAGACAATCAAGAGGAGAAGGTAAACACTTGCACCACACCACATTCATGACATAGTCCCTCAAAACCTACACCACCAAAACACACACATAGAAACACAAAACACACATCTATATTCACGGAGGCTTTCAGTAAAAACCTGCCTAAGTAACAGGGACCTCCAAAGCAGAAACGCAAGCAACCTCCACCCCCAACACAACCCAAATGACACATAGCCCATAAACTAAGTGTGCCACTTAACCACAGCCCATAAGGCATAACAACGTATCCAACACTCTAGTCATAGGTGACTCTATAGTCAGGCACACTGATGTTCCACTCACCAGGCTAAACAAGGAGAAAGTTACTGTCAGCTGCCTGTCGGGTGCCAGGATCTGCCACATAATGCATGCACTCAGGTCACTCCACAACAAGTACAAATATGACTCTGTCATTGTCCATGTTGGTGTGAATGACCTGAGTCATACCTCCCTGGACTACATGAAAAAGGACATGGAGGAGCTGTCCGATATTGTAGCCCAGGCAGGTATGACCCTATCCCTGAGTAGCATCCTGCCATCACCCAGAATAATACCACAGTACAAGGACAAAATGATAGACTTCAACAATTGGCTAAGCTTCTGGTGTCATTCTAGGGGGATCCAGTATCTGTCTGCTTGGGATGACATGATCAATAAACCACAATGCTTTGCCAGAGATGGCCTGCACCTGTTGCAGCTGGGATTCCGGATACTGGCTAAGGCTCTAGCCAACCCTATAATGCCTTTTTAGGCAAGGTTCAAATGACAAATTCACCACCGTAACAGGTGCAAGCAAGCAGAATCTGAGGGTATTGCTACTCAATGCTAGAAGTCTAAACCTCAAAATGCACTCACTCGAGGTACTCCTTAAAATGGAGAACATTGACATTTGTGCAGTGACAGAGACCTGGTTCAAGGCTCCAGAGAGTACCCCTGCATTACCAGGCTATAATTCATACCAAACCTTTCGGCCACCAAAACTGGACCAAAACTCTAAAGGTGGAGGCATGTCCATATTCATTAGGGATATCCACACCTCCAGGCTAGTTGCTCAGCATAATGCATCCGAGATTATCCAAGTGCAACTAACTCTGGGCAAGACCAAAATCCAAATTTTAGCTTGCTACAGATCCCCCACCATGCCCCAGAATTCCCACTCCTCATTTCTTGATACACTGGAAAATATTGGGGTACAACCCAACACCCTAATAATGGGTGATTTCAACTACCTGACCATTAACTGGCAAAACTACTCATGTACCAACTCTTGTGCTCAATGTTTTCTGGAATTCATAAATTCCAGCGACTTGGATCAACTTATCCACACCCCCGCCAGGGGCAGCAATATCCTAGACCTGGTTATTACCAACATGGGCAACTGGAGCTCCACACCAGAGGTCAATTCCTCATTGGGCAGATCCGAACACAAGCTAATCACCCTAGACATCCACATCCCTTCCCCACCCCCATTAGGGAAACCAACGGAAAAAATTTCTCCAAAGCCAACTTCAGACTTCTTAAGACAGAAGTGGCAAACTTCACAACACCCATTCTGATGGACAATAGAAGTATGGCTGATGAATCCTTCACAAATGCACTTTATAAGCACTTACATGAGTGCCTGGATTGTGAAATCCCTAACAGAACCAAGATGCTATCCTCCAAAAAAAGGAAGCCAATCTGGTGGTCCCCTGCCATAAACAAACTCTACAACAGAAGAAAGAAACTGTTGCAAAAAAAAAAAAAGAGTAAAATCCTATGATTGGAGTAACTCCCTGGTCAGCCTCAGTAAAAAGCTGAGATCCCTCATAAAATCCTCCAAAGCTAGTTATGAAAACAAAATCGCCACTGACTCTAAAGACAACCACAAAGCATTCTATAGCTATGTCAAAAATCTCACTGGCAACACTCAGATATGCTCTGAGTTACAGGACAATGGCACTAAATATACAGAACCAACTGATATTGCCAACATCCTGGCAGATAGGTTCAGTGCTAACTTTACCCCCCTCTCATCCCCTAAAGGGTCCATCTCTATACTGGAAGAATGCAAAGTTCTTGTAATCACATCTGCACAGGTAAAAAATACACTCTCCAAAGCCAAGAAGACAGCATCCATGGGACCTGACAACATCCCAGGCTGCGTTCTACATGAACTACAGAATGAACTGGCACTCCACCTAAGTACCATGTTCAATCATAGTGTCACCTCAGGCTATGTGCCTATTGAATGGCGCACAGCGATGGTTATCCCACTCCACAAGGGGGGGGAGCCACCACAGACCCCAGAAACTACCACCCCATTAGCCTGACGAGCCTGGTCTACAAGGCTATGGAATGTATCATCATGGAACTTATAAACAATGACACTGGTAATCTCCAAACTGTGGACCCCACCCAGTTTGGGTTTGTAAAAGACAGATCATGTCTCCTAAACCTGATAGACTTCTTTGAAGCGGTCACCAAAGCCGTAGATGAGGGTAAGGTTGTTCACACAGCCTATCTAGATCTTGCCAAGGCTTTTGACACCATCCTACACTCTGGAATTATAGATAAACTCACTAAACTAGGTATAAATCCCGATGTCACAAGATGGGTTGCCAACTGGCTCACTGACAGAACCCACACTCTGAAAGTAGCAGACTCTAAATCCAACTTCAGACCAGTGACAAGTGGAGTACCACAGGGTTCAGTCCTTGGTTCTCTCCTGTTTGGTATCTACTTCTCTGAAGTACAGGCTAACACAGAAGGTCTTTGGCTAGCAAAGTTCACAGATGACTGCAAATTAGGAGCCATAATCAAAACTCCAAAAGATGTGGACATCCGACAAAGGGCCTTGCTGATGCTTGGTGTCAAAGCCATGGCCTCAAGCTCAATGCCAAAAAGTGCATTGTCATCCCTTTTGGTAAAAACTCTGTACCCATGAACTACCACATAGGCGGTAGTCTACTTAACACTGAAAGTGTGATAAGAGACCTTGGGTCACAGGTGGACAGTAGTCTCTCCTTTGATAATCACATTGCAGCAGTAGTCAGGAAATCCTTCTATGTGGCACACCTCATCACAAAAGGTTTCTCATCCAGGAAAAAAGAGGTCATTGTTCCCCTCTACTCGTCACTCATTAGACCCATTATAGATTACAATGCCCCTTTTGGTATGTACCTCACAAGACATCTACAACAACTGGAAAGGCCACAGAAATACCTCACAAATAGGATTACTGGCCTCAAACAGATGCCCTATGCAGACCGTCTCAATAAACTGCAGCTTTACTCCGTCACATATCGCCTACTCAGAGGTGATCTCTGCCTAACACACAAAGCTATGTCAAACCCAGAGCTTTTGGACATACTCCACTTAAAGAAATCCCAGTCCCTCTGAGCTACACGTGCTAGTGACCTAAACCTTGTCATCACAATAAACAGAACATGCTGGAGGGCTAAATTCCTGTCCCAGAGACTTCCCATACTCTGGAACAAACTACCTATCTATATCAAACAAAGCTCCTCAGTTGCACTCTTCAAGAAAAATCTTGATTGGGTGGGAGATAGGAAATTCACCCCGGGGATCACTTCTGTGCCTCTGCTCGACAGTGGCACAGGAAAATAATTTTCTTGGGTGGCAAAAACCAGGGTACCTTTTGATTAGGCTTATGTAGGCCCTAGGGCCAATAGCCTAGTACCTACTTATGAACCTATAAGTAATGCAAATAATATTATTCTCATAGGAGATCCCTGACATCTGACATTCCTTATACCTATTTCTTTGCTTAACCATCCATTCACTAAAATTCTTACTTTATTTTTATTATATTTTGGACCACATACAGTCTTAATTCTTTACTGATGTAAACCTCTTCCACAGTTGTCCACAAATGTTCATGCTGTACTGTATCAAAAGCTTTATTTAAATCCCTTACTTTGATTTTGGTCTCATTACCCCTGTTTATAATATCATCCACATTTTCCCTTACTATAAATAATAATTCCTGATATATTTCCCTTTAAGCTATGTATGCTATATTCCAGAATACTTTTAATTTTACTTCCCATTCTCTTCTGAATTATTTTCATAAAAGTCTTATAATCTGTATTGTTCAATACTATAGGTCTCCAATTTACAATTTTATTTGTATCTATGTTTTTCCATACAAATTTAAGTATACCACGTCATACATCTTTGTACATAAAATCTTCATGTAACCACTCATTCATAACTTTTAAGAAGTATTTTTCTGCCAAGTCATAAAATTCTTATAAAATTGGTACTCTATTCCATCTGATCCTGAAGCTGACTTTAAATTAACTTGCCTAAGTACCTTATCTAATTTGTAGATTTTCTTGTTCTTTCAAATTTTTAATATGGCCATTCTTTGTACATTCTCTCTTGAAACATTCTCTTTACATAATATATTATGGTATTTATAATTTGTTCCTGAAATCCTTGTACCTTTCCACTATCATTTTCATTTCTGTTGTTATAATAGTGTTTACTTTAACTGTGCTACATAAATAAGCTGACACCTCCTTTTTCCCTGGTAAATAATATCTTTACTTAAAAATAATTATTTAATTTTCTCTTGATTCTTTTCATAAATTCTCAATTCTGCCATATTATATTCTCTATTGTTCTTTTCCAAATCCATTAAAGCATTAATACACATTGTTTCATAATTTATTTTCATTTTTCCCTCTTTTGTTAAATCTGACTGCCATTCTAAACTATATATATATATATATATATATATATATATATATATATATATATATATATATATATATATATATATATATATATATATATATATATATATATATATATTCAGACCAGTTTTTATAACACACTGTAGTGGAAATGTGATCTTTCCATAAACATATACTTATTTTATTTTTCATTTTCATCCCAGAATTTCTAACATCTTCCTTTTATTCCTTTTCCAAATCTGTTATGCTCCTTATTTTCTTGTATTTCAATCCATATGGCTGAGTGATCTGAACAGCCTGTTACAACTGTCTTTTCCTTTGCCATATTTAAACCTTGTGATATAATAAAATATTTTAGAACTTCAAAATTGTTCTTAACAATACTTCCTCTCTACTTCTTTTTTCCTCACAAATCACAATTAAAATCTCCCATAAATATTTTATGCATATTGATTATTGCATAATCCAAAATTTTATGAAATACATTTTTCCTTTTTTTACTTTTAACACCAGCATACAAACGCTATAATTCTATATACCTGATTATAACATTTGAGATCTAGAATAGTTAATCTTCCCATCATTGCCAATGCGATGTTCAACATTTTTACTGACTTTCTTTCTACAAAGTATAACTATGCCTGAACATTGTTCCTTTCCTAGGTTCTATATTGTATCTCCTCCCCAAAGTTTATTTGTTTGTAATCTCTTTTTCTTACATCTTCCAGAATTATTACTTCAAAACCACACTTACTACACCAATTTAGGATGTCTATTCTTCTATTATATTTTTATCCAGGTTTATATTTACTTAAAAAACTCAAGTTGCCATTATGCCTGTGTTGTAGCTTACCAGAACTGCTTAAATTTGAAGTATTTATCTCATTTGTATTATCCATTTCCTTTCTTTTCTCTTGTACACTTAACCCATTAAACTTTAGTTTTCTGTCTCTCTTACTCTTTTGCTATATAATTATTTTTACCTTTCATTATTTTCCAGTTTATATCTTCCTCATCGCTTATTTCAGCACCGTCTTCTATATTATAGTCTGTTTCATTTTTCTCCTTATCCTTATCTTTATTTTTACCACCTCTTTATCTTTTATTAGGACTGTTTCTTTTCTTTGTATACTGTCCTCACTTTTGTTTTCTTCTTCATACTTTTTCTCTAGATTACAATCCATCCATAACTTTTTACATTTATAACATTTCAATTCACACTTTTTTACATAATGACTTGTTTCCTCACAAATATAACATTTCCTGTTACCACAGCTACTTATCAAATTATCCTCTTTTCTACAGAAAAAAAAACAAGTTTTCAGTTGTCCGCAATATTTTACATCTCTGTTACCCTCTACATTTATCATGCTAGAGATATGAACAATTTGTTTCTTTGTTTTTAGTAACCTATGACAGTCCCATCCCCCAGTCCACAATTCCCTCTTATCTTAGACTTTGCTAATGTCTATAACTTCTTTACAAAGTTTGCTTATATGTCTCTGTAAAGTCTCCTTTTCAACTTCAGTTCAAAATTGAACATGCATTTTCATTTTTTTTCTCTAGTTTAAGCACATAAGAATTACATTGATTACAGTTACTTTTTCTTCTGATACTACAACCCCCCCCCCCAAAAAAAAAACAAACTTACAGAACAGAACTAGTGTCAAAAATAATGTCTTAAAATTCACAAAACACATGGCAAAATTGGACAAACTTTAAAGTCACCTTTAAGAGAAATACTGGACACTGCAAAACTATTTTGAGTAACACTTTGAGGCCTGATATGGTTAACAACAACATAAAGAATGAAACCTCACTTAGGACTAACTTTAGTGTCAGTTTCATTACACCTTTCTCATTAGATGCAACTCACCTAACATGCACTGTCTCTAAGAACTGAAAGTTACTTATTGATGATTTAAGTATTAGAGAAAAAATATGTGAATATCCTAGATTTGTTTTTAAGAGGGGATCCAACCTTAAAAATATTTTGGAATGTACAAATGAGGCTATAATTAGAAACCTAGGTATGTTTAAGTGTGAGACATGTCCTTATTATAAATTTATGGAGGTAGGAAAAATGTTTATTCATAAACAATATGAGATTCCGTGCCACCCAGAAATTTAATTGTAATTCCAAGATGGTAGTATATCTGACTATGTGCCAAGGGTGCATTAGTTACTATATTGGTAATACTAAACGTAGAATGAGGGAACGAGTTTATGAACATTTGTATAGTATAACAAAGAAAAACTTGAGAATGCTTTAGCTAGACATATTGTCAACAACCCAGACCACTATTATAAGTTTAGAGTAATTGAGCAAGTGGCCTATGATGTAAGGGGTGGACCATCTAGCTTAAAATTGGATAAATTAGAATTATTTTGGCAGTTACGATTAAATGCGCACAATTATCCAGGGCTTAATGATATCTGTTTCATTAACTGTTTGTTGAAATTAAAAAATCTGGACAGGTAGAGTGGTTGGAGCACAAACATGTGTATATATGTGTGCACATATATGTATGTGCACATATTTGTAAACATGTATAGGTATACATAAAATTAAATATATATTTGTTAATTTTGTTTTAATGTAAGATAATTAATATTACATGTATATGTTTTTATTATTATTAATGTTGTAGTGTTATATACATACATACATGTAATATATATATTTTGTCATTGTACCTTTAAAATGGATGGGGAGATCACGTGATTATGAGAAGGGATATTTAAATGGTGTTTTTAATGCTTGTTGCATCTGATGAAGTTCAAGTAATACATTGGATGAAAAGCACTTTATTACATTAAATCTCTTATGGTTAGTTCCAAGTTGCCATTTTTTTGTGAATTTTAAGTGTTTTTTTTGTTCTCCTGTGTGTCAAAAGTAATGCCACAAAATGCATCTTTATGAATAAGAATAAAATCTCTTACCTTCTGAGCCTTCACTCCCAATGAGACTATTAAATTTTCATAAATGCCATACTTGTCCATTTCTTCTTCTTTGTTTTAAATTCTAACCATAAATTTCCTTTTAATGTTGACATTTCCTTTCCTGTGTTCATCTCTCATCACTTTCCAAGCAGTTTCTTTAACAGTCTCAGCATATAATTTCTTTGCCTGGCAATCTTCTTTCAAACTAACTTATGGTTTCACTGATTGAATTGTGTCCATAATTTCTCCCCATGAAACATCTTTTCCACTTTCTGGCTCACTCTGCAACAGTTCACCCAAAATATTACAACCCTTCTGACTGGAGGATTGTAATAACGCATTAATCATTGTTTTGAATGTTTGCTTCTGATGAAACAAATTTTGCTGAAACAGCTCCTCAGAATCTTGTAGAGCTTCATACACTGCACCAACACTGACATCTGTGCTATCCACCATCTTGGATCTCTTTGGGTGCTGTTCTCCCTGCTGCCACAGTGCTAGGAATGGTCAAGCACTCTCCTAATGAGTAGGGGTTCTTTATTAATTGTCACAACTTATATATACTATTATATACTATATACACTATTTATATTATTAACGTCATATGCATTATTTACAATTATTTACATTTCACATCTACAAAATAATACAGTCTCATATACTTTAGTTATTCCCCCATGATTTTTTCCAAACCCAAAAACATATCTTCTTCAAAATTTCAGATATCCATTTACTATTAAATGTTATTTCATTCTGTCTCTCATTCCATATTGCTCATAAAATGTAAAACTATTTTTATCAGTTTCTTTCACCTCTTTTTTGTTACCATAATACCCATATTTTATCATGTTCACATTGATATCTTCTATACTTTTAAATCTTTCAGTATCTTATTTTCACAAAAGTTCTTCAGTTATTCTCTCAGTCTCATACAATTCAAAAAATATGTTCTGTTTTTTCAATATCTCCACAATAATTATGCACCCTTTCTTGAATTTTTATAAGACATAATTTACTTATTGTTAGTCTCCACATAAAATTCTTGAATTAATATTTTTTCGTTTTTTAATTTCTAGATGCTTTCATGGGAAAATATAATAATGTTCACGCATTATATTTAAATACCATTTTTTCTATTTTTCCTACATTTTATAATCAATTTCCATAGCAAAATTCTAATTTTAATGTTTGATACTCTTTTATATCTTCATTTATATTATTTTTCCATCTTTTCCCAGATCTTATTCTCTCCCAAACGTCATTATATTTAATTTTCATCATAGCATCTAATAAATTCTTATTTTCATCTTTTAACCCTAACAATGCTTTGTATATATTCAAGGAAGCTGCATCAGCAATAAGTTAATTAGCTCTAATCCTCTTTCCTCCTCCCCAACATACAAGATTCCTCTTCTAACTGAATTCAACCTTGATCCCCATATAAATGAGAATACAATTGACAAACACTCTCCCTCATGTTTAGATGAGATCAAACATACACTTGCTAAAATGCCATTTTATCAAAAAGAAAAGAATGTATTAAATATACCTTTTCTTGTATGAGAGTCTGTATCATTTCCAAAACATACATATTTCTCTTAAATTTTGGATAATTTTCCCATTGTTTTTCTCTATCTGAAAATTTGTTCTAAATATTATTTCTAAAATATCTATGTCCTCATCATTAAATTGAATTCCTTCTAAGTTAGCCATAAACCTGATTCCTTTACTTTTGTCTTTAGTTAATACATAAACCAAGCATGTTTAAACACCTGTTTAATTTTGTAATTCCCTGTTCCATCCATTCCTTATTCATAGTAACTAAAACTATATCATCTGCTTAAGTAAGAATTATTGTAATATGCATTCCTTCTATCATATTATATCTTGCCATTTTTAATTCTCTATTCATCTTATTAAAATCACATTCATAACTAATGCAAAAAATATCTTGCTTGCCGGACATCACTGCCTTATCCGACATTCTGTTTTTATTTCTTTACTTAACCATCCATTTAATATCACTCTTGCATTATTATTCTCATACACAGACATAATTACTTTTATTTATCACCTGTATTGTAATCTCCTAATATATTCCATAAGCAATCATATTGTATTCTGTTGAAAGCTTTATTCACATCTCCTACCATAACTTTAGTTTCCGCTGTTTTGTTGATATAATCTATCACTTCTCTCGATATAGGTAATAAATCCGAGTCTATATCATAACTGCGAAACCTCACATATGCAAATACAGAAACAACAACACATATTGAGCGAACCGTGAAAACACCGAACGGCCTGAACTGCGAAATTCAAAATGTCAAATTGACATAGTTGGCCAACCCCACAGCCTGCTACATACTAACTACCCAAACAAAATATATAATCCACATATATATATATATATATATATATATATATATATATATATATATATATATACACTTAACAAAACCCTACTTCTAACCCTAAACTAAAGCTCACATATATTACTATGTATGCACTTACCTTTACCCACCCCCAACCCTAAGGTCAGTAACTATTGCACAACTACGTTAAGGAGCTATACCCAATCAAAATAAATAATTCACATACATACACTTAACAAAACCCTACTTCTAACCCTAAACTAAAGCTTACATATATTACAATGTATGCACCTACCTTAACCCGCAGCCTAACCCTAAGGCCCGTAACTATTGCACACTTACCTTAAGGAGCTATACCGGAGAAGGGCCAACTATGACGATTCAACATTTCAAATTTCATGCTTCAGGACGTTCGGTGTTTTCGCGGTTCGCTCAATATGTGTTGACATTTCTGTATTTGTGCAATTATGGTTTTGCTGTTGTAATAGGTAATCAGTAAATCCTGACTTCCCATCCTTTTCTTTCCAAAATCGTAAACTCCAGAAACTCATCTATACCATTTCCTAGTCTTTTTACTATTATTCAAATATTATTTTATAATCTGTATTATTCAATATTATTGGTCTCCAATTTCTTATATCCTCTTTTTCTCCTTTTTTCAGATAAATTTCATAACCCCGTACATATTTCTTTTCTATTGTCCATTCATTTATTACAAAACTTTGAATCCCATATGTTTAACAACATATGATCGAAGTTTGAAACTTTGAATATATAATAAAACATCAAAAAAATAAATAAAACTTACCTTAATGCTCCGAGCAGGGGGGCAAGCCTCCCTGTACCCTCCACACCCCTCCTACTTAAATCTACCAACTCCAAGATTGCACTTCAGTGCAGAAAAGGGAAATTCTCCCATTCTGTACCATACGGCGCCATTACATTTAACCTTTGAACGTTTCAAAGTTCGATCATATGGTGTCGACCATATGACATTCGAACTTTGAAAAGTTTGTTCATGTAATAGTAACCCTATGATACCTGTATTACTCAATTCCATCCATTCCTGCTACTTTTTCCATATTTATTTCTTTTAAAACTCCATTAAATTCTTCTACACCTTCCATATCTGCCCCTCTTTAATCTCCCTCTTTCTAAATATATTTTCTACATACTCCTCTATTACTTTAAATATTTTTCCTGTGTATTCAAACTTTCTCTGTATCTATTCTTCAGCTCCCATATTAACCTCTCATTTACTCCCACTATCTTGCTCAAATAGGGAGCCACTTCTTTTTTTCTTGTAAGAAATACCTTTGTTTATATAACATTTTCTTAATTTCCTCCTGATTCATTTCATATAACCTTTATTCCTTTTCATAAAAGATTGTTGCATTCTTTAACACTTCTCAAAATACTTCCTGACTTAATTGTTTTTCTTTCCTTCTCCCATCACCTGACATTGCAAAATGCATTTTTTATATTTTTCTTTAAAAGTTATCCACCAATTTATCCAATCTTCATAGAAATTTCTCATTTCTAAATGGTCTTTCCATAATGGATGACTCTCCCTTCTATCTTTCACATCTAAGTCTTTTTCATTCAATCCTTTAATCCCTTTACCTAACATTATGTTGTCTTCCTTTCCCTTCACTTTTAACCATATAGCTAAATGATCTGAGAAGCCTGTTTCTTTACTCCTTCTTGTGCAGTTTTCAAGCTACTAAATATTATGAAATAATCAATTTCTGTCTTAATCTCATTTATTTTATATGCCCAACATTTATATCATAAATATAATCTCCCACTTTTCATTATTTCAAACACCTCCCTAACATAATTTCCTTCTTTCTTCCCTTTTCTTAAATCACAGTTGAAGTCTCCCACTAGTATGATTTCCATATTTACTCCTACATAATTTAAAATTTTCTTAAACATTTCCTCTTTTTTCTTAGTAACATATGTATATATTGTAATGATTCTATACATGTCTTTTTTCTACCTTATGTATATTACTATTATTCTACCTACCTCTACCATAGTGTAATGTAGAATTTTAACTGTTTCATTACAAAACACCCCAGTCCCTGAAAATGTATCTTTTCCCATGTTCCAAATGAAGTTTGTACCCCATAATACTTCTGTTTGTAGTCTTTCTTCTTCTGTTAATATTCTTGCGTCCTCTAATATAATTACATGCATATCAAGTAACACACACACATTCTACAACACCTAACCTTCTTTTAATATTCTTTATACTACTAACATTTATAAATAGAAAGTTCCGCTTCCTGTAAATTTATCTCCTTCCATCTTTACCCTTTACCTTTTTATTTTCTTTTGCGATCGCACTTTTAAACTTGCTTTTTCTTTCACAATTTTTCCTATCAAATTATTTTTTCCTCTCACCACTTTCCATTTCCATCGTTATCTTTGCTTGTTCCCTGTACCAGTTCCTCCCCTTCATTATTTTCATTTTCTTCAGTTTCTGTTTTTCTTTATTGTTACCTTGTGTGGCATCGTGTTCTTCATGTTCCTGTTCTGCACTCTTTCTATATTATACACACATTCCTGAATTTGTTCTTTAATTTCTATGTGATCATCACAATCTACCAAGCATACCCTATTTGCCCACATTTTTTAAACACAACTACTCCCCCTACCAATCCACTGAACAAACACCTTTTGTCCTTTCAGCCTGTTCCCACTTCCTACATCAAAACACTACTTCTGAAGCTTAAATCCTTCTCTCCCTCCACAGATAATTTCCCGCCCACCTTCCTCAAATTAGCTGCTGAATCTATAGCCTATCCTGTATTCATTCTTATCAATAGATCAATTCAAGAAGCTACAGTTACTTTCATTTGGAAATCCTTCTTCACCATTTCCCTGCATAAATGAGCAAATTCAACTCACCCATCTAAATATAGGCCCATTGCTATACTATCCCCTCTCTCTAAAATACTTGAAAAATGCATTCACTCACAGCTTCTCAACTATCTCCTCCAACATAACCTTCTCACTTCCACTCAGCATGGTTTCTGGCCTAACCATAGCACAGCTACAGCCCTCCTATCATTTACTCATACTATTGCTGAGGCCTATGATAACAACCAACTCATAGTCTGTCTCTTTCTTGACCTATCCAAAGCTTTTGACACAGTCTGTCACTCCATACTGCTATCTAAACTTGCTAATCTCAACCTATCTGCTACCATCCTTGCCTGGTTCTGTAGCTACCTCTCTGTCACATGGCTCTCATCCTGCTCCCATACATTTCAGTCCCATCAGGGATTCCACAAGGTTCCATCTTGGGATCCCCTCCTGTTTAACATTTACACATCCTGTAAACAATCCTCCCTCATCCAATATGCAGACGACTCGACTCTCATCTCCACCTCCAGCAATATCTGATAATCTACTTGTCCTTCACCCTAAAAAGACCAAACTCTTGCTCTTTCTCCAATATTCTCTTTCTCATCATAAATCAGCCTTTGCTATTACATCCTCCAATAACACTATCATAAAACCCAAACCCCACACAAGGTTCCTAGTATCTTCATTGATGACAAACTTAAATTTAGCCTACACATACTCCAATATATGAAAAAAACTCACCAGAAACTAGGCTTGCTATATCACAACAAAACATTTCTAACCTCCAATGCTAGACTCTCACAGGCACAAGCACTGCTTCTTCCCTCCTTTCTATATGGTTTCCCAGTTCTAACCAACATTCAGTCCACAACCTTGACCAAACGTCAGCAAACATACCGCAAAATAGCTAGATTCATTACAAACTCTCCTTACAACTCACACCTCTGCCTTGCACTAAACTCTCTCCAATGGCTTTAAATCCCCCAACAGCTCCTTCTATTACAATTTCAAATAATGCACTCAATACTATACAAACCATCTTTCTGCCCAGCTCTCTCCTCCCTGGTATCCACCTATTCCCCATCTTGGACCCTCCGCTCCTCAAACCAGCAATGTTTGCATATGTACCAACCAAAGAAGAATGTGGGCAAACTTCTATATAAATTTTCTGTAACCAAATCCTGGAACAAACTTCCTGTACACATATGCTCCATTACCCACCCATTACACTTTAAAAAATAACTCAGACTTCACCTACTTAACACCAAGACTTGCCCCTGCCATGACCCAACCTAAACCCACCACACACTTGTATCATATTCCCACCATATGTGTATTTATAATAGTCTCTCTCTGTTTCACCTAGTAACCTACTAGGTTTTTACCTTGTAAACTCAGCCTCACAAAACTGAAGGCTTACATTTTAAAGTATATTTTTATATATTTTTGTACAATTGTTACTTATATATTGCTATGTGTATTCTTACTTTATATATTTTGACCTGTTGTATTTACTTATTTTTACTAGCTTTAAGTGTGAATTTTTTATACTGTAATTGCTTGAGTGTGATTTTTTTTTTATAAACTGTACATTGTTTGTAACTAGAGCTTTTATCTGGACCAACCTGTTTTACAAATGTCAATAAATAAATAAATAAACATTCTGACACATTTCTTGGCTTCATGCCCAGTCTTTCCACAAATAAAACATTTTCTTTTATCATAGTTATTTATTAAATGGCCATCCTTTCCAAAAAAGCATGTTTTCAGCTGTCCCCTATATTTAACAAGCCTCTATTACCTTCATTTTCCACTTTCAAAATCACCCCACAGTCACATCCCCATTCCATAAACCTCTGTCATCATATATTTTTGTAGTGTCCATAACTTCTTTAAATGCAGTCTTTAAAAGCCTTTTAGTGCTTCTTTTGAAACTAAAAAAATCTTTTTTTTTGTTTCTCGATTAAATGTCTGTGCTATATAAGAATTCCAAGGATTAAAGTCTTTTTCATGGAATTTCTCTAAAAAAACTTTCCGTATACACTCCTGTCTCAAACAAAATGTCACAATATGTCTCTCTGTCAAGATGTATACAGGCACAAACCTTTTTATGTGAAGTACCCAAGGCTGCAATCACCATGCCCCATACCTTACATCTTTCAAGTTCTCTCTATTCTTTACTGCTAAGCCACACCACACATTTCTTTCTTCCCATCTCCTTTCTCCTTCTACGCTCCTCTCTTTTTCTTTTACTGTTTGTCCTACAAGTTTTTCTTTTCTGCAATCCCTCTTACCTCCTCCTCTTGTTTTTTATCCATAATTTCGTCCCATGAAACTGTCATCTCACTTTCTGGTTCACTCTGACATGACAGTTCTTTCAAGTAGACATCCCGCAGCCCTCCTGATTGGAGGGTTGTAATTATGCACTCCATTTAGTTTCATTATCTCCATCAAGCAGATCCTTTTGAAACAGGTACTTTGAGTTCTGCAAAGGTTCGACTGCCTTTGATTCATTATTTTTCATTGTTTCACCCTTCTCCTCCAATCTTGCCAACTCTCCTATATCTTTAACTGCATTTTCTTTGAATATTGACTTGCATTCAAAGTCTGATGCCTTCTCCTTTCTTGATAATTGCTCATTTCTTCTCACCAGCTCATTGCCTCCATATTCCTTCCTGCTTCTCTGAGCCACCTTCACGCCCAGATCAGAAGCAGGAAGTGTAAGAATACACAGCAACCCCATATGCTAAATGAGTAGGGGTAATATCCGATGCCCTGGTCAAATTTCTCCTAGTTATATAAATACCATTTTAGGTATCCCCTGAAAAGTGGTCACTAGTCTAGTAGGATTAACCTGGTCAACAAAGCAAAACATAAATAAGTAGTAAAACAAATACATGCTAGTCTTGCAAAGCCTGTTTAAATTAAACAAATGACAAGGTCTGTTACTTTCATCCACAGACAGCTCCCATCCTCAACCAGCAGTTAAAGCCACATCTCTGTTCAATGTTGACCTCTGATTGTGATAAAAATAATGGCTATGTGATGAATTTCAGTTTTGTTTCACACAAACAGTAGCCATACATTTAAGAATTCCCAATTGATCCACAAATCATAGAATAATAATCCTACAGCAGTTAGTCATTTTCCTCCAAAGACAGCTGAAGCTATTATAGCTAGTATTTATACATCTGAAATGTCCAACTATTATAACATAAAAAGTAATAAATATAAAAACAAAATCACTATTGCAATGTGTGAAAGAATCAGGGAAAAGCCTAGCGTATTGGAGAAGCAAGGGCTCAAAATCAGGGACATATTTTAAATATTGCTCTTAGATACATGGAGAGTTGATAGAATAACAGGTTAGAAACTCAAATGTCTGTCTTTATTTAGTGACTGTAACCTAATGCAACTAATGAGAAATATAAAACAAACTCAGAGACATTCATAGCTCAAACTATTTCTACAGATAAAATCTGTTTCAAAGTTGATAACCAGTGAAACAAACAATTCCCATATTCATTAAAGCCTTAAAGAAATACCACATTTTCTTTAATGTAAACTCACTACAGAGATCAAACAGATCAGTCAACAGAATAAATGCAATAATAATGGCCCCACAGGTAAAAAAACACTCTCCAAAGCTAAGAATACAGTATCCATGGGACCAGATCACATCCCAGTCTGTGTACTACATGAACTACAAAATGAACTGGCACCTCACCTAAGTGTCATGTTTAATCATACCCTCACCTCAGGCTTCATGCCCACTGAATGGCACACAGCTACAGTTATCCCACTCCACAAGGAGGGATCCACCTTGGATCCTGGGAACTACTGCCCCATCAGTCTGATGAGCCTGATCTGCAAGGCCATGGAATGTATTATCATGGAACTTATAAACAAAGACATTGTCAACCTTCAAACATTAGACCCAACCCAGTTTGGGTTTGTGAAGGGACGATCTTGTCTCCTGAACCTGATTGACTTCTTCAAATCAGTCTCCAGAGCTGTGGACAAGGGTAAGGCATCCACACAGCCTATCTGGACCTCGCCAAGGCCTTTGACACCATCCCACACTCTGGAATCATTGATAAACTTACTAAACTGGGCATTAATCTCTACATCACCCAATGGGTTGCCAACTGGCTTACTGACAGAACCCACACTGTAAAAGTAGCTGACTCCAAATCCAGCTCCAGACAAGTAGAGTACCTGAGGGTTCAGTCCTGGGACAGCTCTTGTTTGGCATCTACTTCTCTGAAGTACAGGCCAACACTAAGGGACTCTGGCTATCAAAGTTCGCAGATGACTGCAAACTGGGAGCCATTATTGAATCCCCAAATGATGTGGATACTCTACAAAAGGGCCTTACAGAAACAGATGCTTGGTGCCAGAGCTACGGGCTCAAGGTCAATGCCAAGAAATATATAGTCATCCCCTTTGGGAAAAAACATGTACCCATGAATTACCACATAGGTGGCAGTACACTAAACACCGAAAGTGTGATAAGAGAATTAGGGACACAGGTGGACAGTGGTCTCACCCTCAATAACCACATCGTCACAACAGTCAGGAAATCCTTCTATGTGGCACACCTCATCACTGGGGGTGTCTCATCCAGAAAAAAGGAGGTCGTTGTCCCACTGTACTCATTCCTCATTAGACCCATTACAGAATACAACACCCCATTTGGTATGTACCTCTCAAGACATCTGCAATAACTGGAAAGGCTGCAGAAATACCTCACTAAAAGAATCACAGGCCAAAAGCAGATGCCCTATGCTGACCACCTTAAAAAACTCCAGCTATACACTGTTGCATATCTACTCAGAGGCGATCTCTGCTTAACATACAAGGCCATGTCAAACCCAAAACTGCTGGACATGCTACACTTAAAGAAATCCCAATCCCTCAGAGCCACACGCTCCAGGGATCTAAACCTTGTCATCACAATAAACAAAACATGCTGGAGGGATAGGTTCCTGATCCAGAGACTCTCCAGATTGTGGAATAGACTGCCCATACATGTCAAGCAGAATGCCTCTTTGGCCCTCTTCAAATGAAACCTTGACGATTGGATGGGAGAAAGGAAATTCACCCCAGGGATCATGTCAATCACCTTTCTAGACAGGGGTCCAGGGAATTAAACAGTGTGGGAAGAAATAGCCAGGGAATTGTTATGGCTAGGCTTGTATAGGCCCTAGGGCCAATAGCCTAGTACCAGCCTATGAACCTATGAACATAGGATAAAATATTGAATGAATAAATAAATGAGCAGTGAATACATAGAATAAATAAATTATTAAAAATATATTTTATTAAAAGCTCATTATTTAAGCCCTAGCTTGCAATGTGTCTAATTTAAAAATGTGCATCATATCCTTTTTTGAGCAATCCATCAGTCACATTACTGGGTGATTGTGCTATACCTGCCTACACAGTAATATTATTATTATTTTCTCATTATGAGTTAGTTTGGCTTTCGAAATATATGTTTAAAAAAGAAATAATGCCTGACATGATGAGCATAATTTTGGGAAATACATGGGAGGACCTTGCTACTTCTGGAAAATCTGTTATTTCCCCTATAATGCCAGCACTGGAGGGGCATTATTACTCTTAGATAATGATGTACCAGGTACATTTTTTCATATTTATTTATTTTTTTTATTAGTGTAGATTTTTTAATATTTTTGATGTAAAGAGTTCCTCTGCCTAATGTTTCAAAGTTGCAGTAACATATTTAATAGTCATTGAAGTATTTATTTCTAAACTGTAAGTTATGCAAGTATTTAATGTCCACACGTGCACGCACACACACACTCACTCACTCATGCATAGACATACTCAAAATTTTCCCAGCAGTTACAGCCACTTAGTAGACTGAATTCACCTCAGTTGTCTTATTTTGATAAATGAATAGGTTCATATCTAGGTACTAGGCTATCTGCCCGAGGACATTTATAAGCCTAGCTAGAGTGTGTCGGCTTTCGCCGCCCCATTGATTAATTAACTGAGCCTCAGTCAAGCAGAGCCAGTGAAGTGATCCCAGGGGTGTATTTTCTGTTACCCATCCACTCATCAAGGCTTCTCTTGAAGAGTGTTAGTGAGGGGCTCAGCCTAATGTAGTTAGGAATTTTGTTCCAAAGCATGAGGAGTCTCTGTGACAAGAATCTATCCCTCCAGCATGTTCTATTTATTGTTGTGGCGAGGTTTAGCTCCCTAGATCGCGTAGCTCGCAGTGACTTGGATTTCTTTAGGTGGAGCATGTCCATCAATTCTGAGTTGGACATGGCTTTTTAAGTCAGGCAGAGGTCACCTCTGAGTAAGCGATATGCCACTGAGTACAGCCGGGGTTTTTTCAGTCGGGCTGCATAGGACATATGTTTGAGGCCATTAATCCTCTTGGTGAGGTGCTTTTGTGGTCTTTCCAGCTATTGGAAGTGTCTTGTGATGTACATCCCAAATGGGGCATTGTACTCTATGATGGGACTGATGAGTGACTAGTAGAGGGGCACTATATGCTCTTTATTTCTAGATACAAACCCCCTTAGTAATTAGATGGGCCGCATAGAAGGATTTCCTAACTACTTTGGCAATACGATTGCTAAAAGAGAGATTACTATCTATCTGGGTCCCCAGATCTCTTATTACCTCTTCTGTATTAAGGGGGCTGCTGTCTATGTGGTAATTCGTGGGTGTTTTGTTTTTCCCAAACGGGATGACTATGTATTTTTTGGCATTTAGCTTGAAGCCATGACTTTGACAGCAGGTGTCTGTCTCAGTAAGGCCTTTTTCAAGGATGTCCGTGTCAGCCGGAGAGTCAATTATGGCTCCCAGTTTGCAGTCATTGGCGAACTTGATTAGCCATAGTCCTCCTGTATTTGCCTGTACTTCTGAGAAATATATGCCAAACAGTAGGGGTCCCAGAACCGAGCCTTGCGGGACACCACTTGTGACTGGTTTAGAGTCGGACCTGGAGCCTGCTATTCTTACCGTGTGAGTTCTGTCTGTAAGACAGTTGGCAACCCATCTTGTGACGTAGGGGTTTATGTTCAGGCTGGTGAGTTTTTCTATAATACCCAAGTGAGGAATGGTGTTGAATGCCTTGGCGAGATCAAGGTAGGCTGTGTGAACCACCTTTCCCTCGTCTATGGCCTTGGTGACTGTCTCGAAGAGGTCAACCAGGTTTAGTAGGCATGATCTACCCTTAACAATGCTGAACTGGGTTGGATCAAGTGTTTGGAGGTTCCCAATGTCTTTGTTAATGAGTTCCATGATGATGATGCACTCCACAGCCTTGCAGAGCAGGCTAGTCAGGCTTATGGGGCAATAGTTACCAGGGTCAGTTGTGGCCCCTCCTTTGTGGAATGGAATAACCGTTGCAGTGCGCCATTCTATGGGCTCATAACCTGTGGAGTGGCTGAGGTTGAACAGCGTGTTTAGGTGGAGGGTTAGTTCGTTCTGTAGTTCGTGCAAGACGCAGCCTGGAACACCATCTGGCCTCATTGATGCTGTGATTTTGGCTTTTGAAAGGGCTGTTTTCACCTGTGCCTCTGTGATTTCTGGGACACTACACTTTTCCAGTATTGTTGTGGGCCCTTTTGAAGGTGAGAGGGAGGTGAAGTTTGCACTGAATCTGTCTGCCAGGATGTTGGCAATATCAGTAGGTTCAGTATATTTTGTGCTATTTTGCACTAGCTCAGAGCATATCTGCGAGTTGCCACTTAGATTCTTGACATAGCTAAAGAAGGCTTTGTGGTTATCTTTTGAATCTTTGGCTATTTTTCTTTTGAAGTTAGCCTTGGATGCTTTTTTGAGGGACCTTAGTTTCTTACTGATACTGATCGGGGATGTCTTTCCTTCTTGGGATTTGCTTTTTTTCTGAACTAGTTTCCTCCTTCTGTTGTATAACCTGTTTATGGCAGGGGTCCACCAGACTGGTTTCCTTCTGTTAGGGGAGTGAGTCTTGGTTTTGCTAGGGATGGCACAGTTCATGCATCCTTGTAGGTGCTCATAGAGTGCAATTGTGAAGGATTCTGCATCTTGGGCAGTGTTATCCTTTAGCTTGGGGGCTGTAAAACTTACCACCTCTGCCTTAAATAAGGTGAAGTTTGCTTTAGAAAAGTTTTTCACTGTGGTTTCCTTGGTTGGGGGTGGTGGTGGGGTGTGGACATCCAGGGTGATTAGTTTATGGTCTGATCTAACCAGTGACGGGTTGACCTCCAGTACGGAACACCTGTCGCCCATGTTGGTGATGACCAGGTCCAATATGTTGTGGCCACTGGTAGGGGTGTTTACCAGCTGATCCAGGGCATTTGAGTTGATAAATTCCAGGAAGCGCTGAGCCTGGGAGTTTGTACTCAAGTAGTTTTCCCAGTTAATGGTAGGGTAATTGAAATTGCCCAATATCAGGCTGTTCAGTAGGACCTTCATGTTTTCCAGTGTCTCCAGAAAGGCGGAGTGGTGGCCCTGGGTCATGGAGGGTGATCTGTAGCAGGCCACAATTTGCATTTCAGATTTGCCCGATGTTAGTTGCACATGGATGATCCCAGAGAAATCATGCTGCGCCACTAACCTGGAAGTGTGAGTATCCTTGATGAATATGGATACTCCCCCTCCTTTTGTGCTTCAGTTTATGTTCTGTGGCTGAAATGTGTGGTATGAGTCATAGCCCAGTAGTGCTGGAGTGCTTTCTGAAGCCTTGACCCAGGTTTCCGTTACTGCACAGATGTCGACGTTCTCCATACTTATGAGTGCTTCGAGTGCATGCATTTTGAGATCTAAACTCCTGGCTTGGAGTAGCATAACCCTCATTTTTTACTTGGTGGTGGGTTTGAATTTTGAGCCTTTCCTAAAAAAGGCATTATTGGGGCAGCAAGAGCCTTGGCCAGTATTCAAAAGCCAAGGGGTGACAGGTGCAAGCCATCTCTTGCGAAGTGACGTGGCTTGTCGAGCATGTCATCCCAGGCTGACAGACCCTGGATCCCCTTTGAATAACACCAGAAGCTTAGGCAATTGTTGAAATTGATCATTTTTTTCTTTATACTGATGTATCATTCTTGGTGAGGGCAGGATGCTACTCAGGGTCAGGGTCATACACGCCTGGGCTACATGATCAGAGAGCTCTTCCATGTCTCTTTTCATGTAGTCCAGGGAGATACATCTGAGATCATTCACACCAACATGAACAATGACAGAATCATATTTGTACTTGTTCTAGAGTGACCTGAGTGCTTGTGTTATATAGCAGATTTTGGCTCCCGATAGGCAGCTAACAGTAACCTTCTCCTTGTACAGCCTAGTGAGTGGGGCTTCAGTGTGCCTGACTAGTGAGTGACCTATTACTAGTGTGTTAGGTATGTTATTTTGCCTTAAGGGCTGTGAATGTGCGGCACATTGATTTTGTGTTTTATGTGTTGAAAACAATGAAAACATTTAATACAGTGCAAGGCCTTACAACTCCTTGTGCCTCTCAACTACCCTAGGTTTTGCAGGAAATCTCTGATTTTGTCTCAAATTTTTCCTCTGTCCCTTGTACAGTCTTTGATTTTCTGGTAAAACATGGAGGATTATAGTCAATTAATAATGCCAAACATTAGTTTAGACTATGTGTGTTGATAGAAAGCCTCTTGCCTTACAAAGGAGTTAGGAGGTATGCACTCCCTCTGTGCCTCTTTCTCACAAATGCACACACACACACACACACACACACACACACACACACACACACACATTCATACTAATGTTAACATGCATATACATATAAATCTATTTTTCCACCTTGCAAAATGCAGTTTTGAAGGTGTGCTTACTGAGGGAAAAGTAAAAGGCCAAGTCCTTGTAATGCCTGCTGTAATTACTTTTGCTAGTTGGGTGTTATTGTTATTATAATTATTTCTTTATCTCTTTCTTTCTTTCTATTTTGATTTTATTTGACACTGAATAAATAGCAAAATAGCATTTAGTGAGTGTAAAAATTATATACATTTGACTTTTTCCAAGTTCATGTGTCATAGCAGCTAATAGGTTCTTGTGAAGCAGCAAATCTGTCTTTTCCTAGAAGAAGTTTGTAAATTAATGCCCTGTTGGAGAATGTCCTCCAGTAGGGTGTCGATGTACATTTATCCCATTA
>NC_056747.1:620964214-621089214 GCF_019279795.1 Protopterus annectens | reverse complement strand
ATTTATACAGTTTGGCAAAATTTAGTCAGAGCATTGGGGAACCTCCCCTATTGTTGTTGATAGGTGCAGTAAGATCTTTTACATTCATCTCAACACAACAATTCATCACAACAACAAAATTCCCAGAGTGAAAATATCAAATACAAAGAAACTAAGGGTCATGCTAGGAGTTTAAATCCGAAACTGCACTCTCTGGAAGCATTCCTCTTCCTGGGAGATGTTGACATCTGTGCAGTCACAGAAACCTGGCTCAAGACTGTAGAATGTACCCCAGCCTTTCAAGGCTACAATGCCTTCCAACTCAAATGCCCTGGAACATACAGTGCACCACCCCACAAGGGGCTCCAATATGGTCCTCACCAATATGTGACAGATGCAACACCTCAGGTGTAGGGACTGAACTTGTTACATATGACCATAAATCAGTCATTTATGAAGTAGCAGTAGCACCATAACTCACCAAAGGAGAAGGTGATCTAAAAAATGTCAATAAGCTAACTATACCATCACAGGGAAAGGTATAATCAACTTGCAAGCTCAAGTTTCCACAGATGGCATTGACGGCCATACTAAGGTATTCACTGATACCCTGTTTAAACATCTACACAAATATATAGACACACCCATGCTGGTTAGGATTAAAGCAAGATCCTCAAGAAAAAACAAACCATCCTGGTGGACATCTGGCATTAATAAATTATTCAAATAGAAAAAGAAGCTGTTGTCTAAAAATACAAAAGTGAGATCCCAGAAATGGAAGAGCACCCTCCTCAGCCTAAACAAGCAAATAAAACAACTTGTAAAATCTTCCAACAGCAACTATGAAAAAAATTTAGTAACCATAGCCAAGGATAACCATAAGGATTTCTTCAGCTACATCTGCAACCTAAATGGTAGGACTCAGATGTGTGCTGGACTAATTGTGGATGGCATCACACACTCTGTGGAAATTGCAAACCTGCTAGCAGACAGGTTTGGTGGAAATCTCACCCACTATCCCCCCAAGTACACCACAGTCTATGTCTTCATCATCTCAGCCTCCCTGTTTCTCCAAAGAGCAGGTCATCAATGGTCTCTCCAAGGCTAAGAACACAAGTTCCATGGGAACAGATGACATTTCAGGCTGCATTCGTAGTGGTCTAAAGCAAGAGCTTGGTACTCCATTAGGCACTCTATTCAACCACAGCCTGAGTACTGGCTTTGTCCCCACTGAATGGAAAACAATGACTGTTATCCCCCTTCACAAGGGTGGCTCAGCAACAGACCTGGGTAACTATAAACCCATAAGTTTAACCAGCCTTATCATTAAGGCAATGGAACAAATCATCATGGAACTCATAAATATGGATACAGGTGACCTCCAAACTCTGGATCCATCCCAGTTCAGTTTTGTAAAGGGCAAGTAATGCCTGCTAAACCTGGTAGACTTCTTTGAGAATGTGACCAGAGCCACAGACGAGGGCAAAGCCATACACACACCCTGTCTTGACTTGGTCAAGGCCTTTGACTCTATCCCACATCCAGGAATCATTGACAAACTAACCCATTTGAATACCAATCCCTATATTGCCAGATGGGTCATAAACTGGCTCAAAGATTGGCAACACTCAGTCAAAGTGGGAGATTTTACCTCTACCAGCAGACCTGTCACCATTGGGTTTCCACAAGGATCAGTGCTGGGCCCCCTCTTGTTTGGCATACACTTCTCAGAAGTCCAGGCCAAAACAGTGAGGCTGTGGCTAAACAAGTTTTCAGATGACTTCAAATTAGGTGCTATCATTTAATTCCCCCTTGTGATGTCAGCTTACTTCAAAGAGGCTTACACAGACCAATGATTGTTGCCAAAGCAATGGTCTTAAACTAACTGCTAAAAATGTATAATCATTCCCTTTGGTAAAAACAATGTCCCTGCTGATTATAAAATAAACAATACTACCCTAAGTACCAATTACATAGTGAGAGATCTGGGAACACAAGTTAATTCTTACCTCACCCTTGACCATCATGTCTACTGTAGTGAGGAAGACATTCTACATTACTCACCTGATTAGCAAAGGCATCATCTCAAGAGCAAAAGAGGTTATAACTCCCTTGTACTCATCCGTCATCAGGCCTATTATTGAATATAATGCTCCCTTTGGTATGTACTATACCAGACTGTGACAACCCACCACTGTGCCAGTAATCAAGGAGCCTCAATCTTCACGACTGGCAACGGTGGGTGATATTCACTGAGAGGATCACAAGGTGCACACACACTATTTCCAGATGCAGCTCTCTAATCTAGTGCAATTTCCATTAAGAGCACACAGAGACCACAGTTAGTCAGGGGCTGGTTTCTCCCTCTTTCTCCAGCTCCCTCTTGCCCAGACTATAAGCTAGTTATCACTGCCACCATCCAACTCTTGCCAGCTACTTTAAGGCCCTTAACAAAAGGGTGTCCAATCTTACTGTGTAATATTAATATTAATACAAATGGTAGTTTAACCAAGAGCAAGGCTATTAGGAGTGGCCCACAGTGTCACCAAATAAATATGCAAGTACTCTCAAAACTTAAATATGTCTCAAAGATCAGCCACAATGAAAGGTTTAAATATATTTAATAATAAATAATAAAAGAACAAGAAAATACTCAGTATATATTTACAGTGACATCAGAGTTCAAAACTGCAGGAAATATTTAAAACAACATTGCAAGACAGTCTCAAATAAATAAAGAAAAATATATCTAAACTATGCTTCACTATATTCCTGACTTAATCTAAGTGAATTACTATACCCTAATTAACTTAAGAGCAAGGCAGTTGTGGTGAATGGATCTTCTAGTTGTTGTCAGGTCCAAGACAGAATACAGAATGCTGTGTCTCTATAGGAGACCTCTCAAATTAATATTTCATATTACTGCTGGGATACCTTGCAGAATGACATAATTTCTTATCATGTAAATATTGGAAGAGCATTGCACCACAGGTATTAGTATTTTATGTGAGTATTCATAACTTACTAAAACAACCAAAATGGGGAAAAAACAGCTTCAAAGCAACAGCTTCATTAATAGGCTTTTACCATATTAAATCCACAATATATGAGCTTAGAGCTTTGCTGTTGTGAAAGTCAAGTGGTGTTGTAATTCCACAGCTTTAAAACATGTGAATTTCATAAAAACAGAAAAAACGAACATAAAAGTGAAGAACCCTTCTGATGTAAACAACAGACAAGCGCTTTCAGCTTTTTCAAGCCTTCTTCAGATCCAAATAGGTAAGCTGGGTTCAGTGTTTAAGGGTTGGTATCATCCAATGAAACAACCTACAATGTATGACGAATGTTGACCAGTCAAGTTAGTCCATTCGTACACACCTCCATAGCATTCCGACGAACATGAAATTAAAACTCTTTATTTAAAACTCTTTGGTTAAAACACAATATGATAGTTGACATTTCTAAGACAGACTCAGACATATTTTCAGAAGGGATATTAGTAAAATCTTTTCAGTGGGTTCTAGTTAAAAGAACGAGCTCTGCATAAAAGCCAAGATTTGAGAGAAAAAATGAAAATAAATATAAATAAAAATGGCACTTCTTTTTAATTCATTTCAACAATTTCTTTGGGACATCAGAGCCTAAGTCAGTATACCTAAGGTTTCTGGCAATGAAAGTAAGTCATGAATAAGCATAACTCATTGCTCGTCTATTTTTAAGAAAGGGTTTTAAGAGAACACAGCCATTAAGGCCAGGGGGGGTTGTCTGCCCTCAGCCACATTATCCATTTGGCTTCCTCTCTCTCAGTCAGATTGGTCAGATCTCCTTCTCTAGAAGTAAAATGTATCTTGGAAATGACCATGAAAACAAAGCTATGTCCTTCATGCTCACGTAAATGAAGGAAAAGATAATTTGTTTCCTTTCTGTTATGTATATCAGAGTGATGTTTGATAATTCTTTCCTTTAGCTTCATATTAGTTTTTCCAACATAAAATGCTGTACAGGAAGTGCAGGTAGCTATGTAAACAATATTGCTGGTTAGGCAATTAGCTAATCCATGAAAAACAAATGACTGTTTAGTAACAGGATGCTTAAATGTGTTGCTACAATTGATTACATTGCAAACCTTGCAGAAGCCACATTTCTTTTTACCTGATGAATTATTATGTACATATTTGGTGCATTTCCCATCATTTGAGCATAAAATCCTTTTAAGATTCTTTTTATTTTTGAAAAGGAAACTAGGGTTATCTCCAACAATCTCTTTTAACTTTTTGTCGGAAGTTAGACTTGGCCAGAACTTTTTGATCAACTGGCATACGTTATCATGGTCCATAGTGTAAGTCAAATTGACCCTTAAGTTAGATGTTCTTTTAGATATAGCTAGGGATGGTGTACTTTCACCTTCTCTAACCTTAGATAATTAAAAAGGTTTGCCTTTTCCTTTACGTATGTCATTGATTCTGGTCTTGTTTAGTTCTAAACTTCTCTTTCCATAGCCTCATTGGCTGAAATTATTGATAAGCCTCTCTTCTTCCTGGAGAAAAGTTGTCTCTTCTGTACATAAACAAAATCAAAAGAATCCAGTCACAGGCAGCAATAATACGTCCTTCCTTGTTGTTAAAAGATGTAACAATTCACAAGGCTCTTCGGGTAGTATCCATAAAATGTCTTTATATCTTTGTATGTTATACCTACAAAACACAGTGGGACTTATAAATGTGGAAATTGCAAGTGCTGTCATTGTATAATGGAAGTGGATCACATAACCTTGGAGAATATTAACAAAACAAGAATAAAATTTGGGAGAGGTAATTGTAACACACAGAATGTAGTATATTTAGCTAAGTGCATATTATGTCCTAGTTATTATATAGGAAAAACTGAATGTAGGTTCAAGAAGAGAATATATGAGCACCTATATGATATTAAGAAGAAAGATAGAACAAATGCATTGTACAGGCACATATCATCCTTTGACAACAGGCATCAATTTCAATTTAGATTTGCCATCATTGAGACAGTTATTAATAATATGAGGGGAGGTAATTTAGGGATACATTTAGCTGAAAAATAAGCAAAATGGCAGATTTTGACAGATGCCACGACTCTCCTGGGTTTAAATGATGGCATTTCTTTAAAACCTTTTCTATTAATGAATTATTAAAGCATATATTTATTAATTCAAATCCTTGTTATATTTTGTATTTTTAAACTAATTATTTTTATATTATAACTTATTCATAAATTATTATACTCTTAAACAAAAGTTTTTAAATTATTTATTAGATATATCAATACACTGGGTAATTGATTTTACAAGAACTATTATATATTGTATTTACAGTAAGAAGCATTGCAAAAGATGTGAACCAACTGCGTCCCTAGGCACCTTATATATAAAAATGTGTTACAAAAATGTTATACAAAGAGGTGTTAAACAATAAAATAGAAATTGTCACCTTATTACACATAGGAAGATAAAGTATTGGAATTTTATATGATATTTTAACACAATATGCATATTTTTTTACATTTTTTATTTTATGTATTATATATGTGTTGTTCTCTTTAAGAATTCAGTAAGCCTTGGCGCCAACATGTGTATAAATATAGTGAAATTAATTAGATAATTGATTCTGATGAAGTCCACTTTGTGTGGATGAAAGCGCTTGATCCATTTATGTGTGTTTGATGTTTTAATAAAAGGCGTTTTATGGATACTACCCGAAAAGCCCTGTGAATTGTTACATCTTTTAACAACAAGGAAGGACGTATTATTGTTGCCTGTGACTGGATTCTTTTGATTTTGTTTTTGGTCATTGAGTACTACTTGGATTATCTTCTGTACATAGCTTTGAAATCCTTGCAAATTGATTTTCAACAATGTTAGAGAAAATATGCCTGGGATGCATACTTGAAAAATGGAGCATATGGTTTTGTCACATGTCTTTCCTATAGAGGCAAGTGTCTATTCCCTTTTCCGGATCAAGAAATAATCTCACATCCAGAAAGTCAATCATCTCTCTAGATGTTTTTACATAAAATTTCAGGAAAGTGGTGGTCTGTGACATGAAGTTAACAAAGCCAACTGGGAGAGAGCTTGGTCCAAGGACTCTAATAACATTTGGAATGACCAGATAATTCTGTACAATTGGTTTGTGGATGACACCTTTATTGTATGGGAGGGCAAAGAAGAAGATTTAAGAAGCTTTGTTAACTTCCTGTCACAGACCACCACTTTCCCTCTCCCTAGTGTAGACATTCTGCCTCTAGCTGCCATAAAGTAATTTAATTTCAGCTATTTTTCTGAAGTTAACTTCCTATATTCCAGTTTCCACTATTAAAATATACACATTTAAACAGTTACAGTAGTGTATGTACATTTCTGTTCTCTTCCAGCAGGACACACTGTGGCTACATCCTTAAGCTCAGTACTTTACAAAAGCAGTTTGATATGCACATGACATACAGTTCTAATACATTTGTAACACAAGCATCTAATATAGATCATGTTGATATTCACAAATGACATATTATTATGTATAAAATTCCAGATAGCTGTGCTGGCAGTATCTCCCTTTATCACACAGACACCTGCTGCAACTTGAGAGATGTCAAAGATTTCTAACTAAGAAAATTATCTTATATGGACAGATTGAAGTCACTGTCATTGTACTCAGTAGTGTATAGACTACTTAGAGGTGACTTATATCTGGTTTACAGGGCAATCTCTGACCCATATCTAATTGAAATGCTGTACTTCTGTAAGTCAAATTGGGCTAGAGTCACCCATTCCAGGGTCCTCAATCTAGCCTATGACATAAACAGGACCTGCCGGAGAGACAGATACATCTCTCAGAGGATGCCACTCCTCTGGAATAGGCTTCCAAGCCATATCAAGCAGAGCACCTCCATGACCCTGTTTAAGTGCAACCTGGACAACTGGTTGGGAAGCTGTAAATTTCTGCCAGGAATTGCCCTGTCTTCTCTCCTGGACATGGTTAGTCCTTGCTAGAAAAATCTTGGGCATAGATGATACCTCTCATCTAGTATTATACTGGGATTTAAGATTTAATGGCTAGGCTTGTAAAGACCCTCAGGTCATTAGCTTAGTAACATCCTTTGAACCTATGAATCTCAGCTACTAACTCAAGCAGATAGGACCTATGTTTATCATCTCTTCGGAAGGGCACACTCACAAGCATAGCACCTCCTTATGCTGCAATGTCAGCAATCAGTCTACCTACTGTGGATATAGAACTCACATCCTTATGCACCAAAGGTGAGTGTGCTACTTGTTGCGCCACTGATACCTATGCTCATGTTTGTGTGTGATAAACATCATCGTACATAGCTGCTTAATATTTTTTTGTATGTGGCCCTTCTTCACTTTTCCTGTTTACTTACAGGTAAATTGCAGTACCTGCAGTGTCTAAGTTGTGGGGGTGGATACCTTCATACACCCAAATACCACAGCCAAAATGCCTGAATATTCCTTGGCAGGTATGCTGCCCTACAATTTACTGTATTCTGGAGCTGAAACACTGACAGAATTTGGTTCTGCAGTAGGACTCCAACCCATTCCCTCCCAATGACAGATGGTCCAGCACTTGCAGCTGACTTCTATACTTCCTCTGTCAAGTCCTGAAGCACTTGGCTTGTTATCTTTATTTAAATTATCTAGGGGAGCTATAAGAAACTAAACTTATATGAATCTTGTTTGCTGAACACTCTTCGTTTAATGGAATAATAATAACAACAATATAATAATAGTAATAATAATATTAATAATCCTATTTGTTAACCAGGTAGGCCCACTGGAGACGGTTCCTTTTCAAGGGCAGTGACTAGTTAAGTGACTTGCTCAAGTTCACATGTTAGTTAAATGAGAGCCAAGGGGATCTAACCATGTACCAGAGGAACAACAGCTTACCGCACCAACTGCCAGACACATGTACAGAGTATTTTCTTCTGTATTTTACAATTATGACAAAGAAATTTTGCAGAAAAACATTGACTGCTATTTTCTAAATAAAACAAAATACTCTCACATTGAAAATAGACCTTGCATAAGAAACAGTCAACTTCTCTTCCTTTGAAACTCACATTTAGTGGAAAAGCAACTGTCAGCCCATTAAACTGCAAGAGGCATGTTTGGATTCATACTGAGACAGCATCTATATGAAACATTGGGACAGCCAAACAGTACTGTTTGTTAAAGTAAATTCATTAGAGTCACACAGAAGACAAATGAAGCCAGAAGGAATCTAACCCCGCTCTTCATTAAGTATCTCTTTAACATAGCATTACTCATCTACACTAAGTACGAGACAAACTGTAGGCCAAACTCTGTAAGTCTATGATGCTCTCAGACTGTAATATTCAGTGATTTTTAAATAAAAACAAATGTTAAAGGAGGTCTGACATTTGGTTTGGAAGGTTAAGGCTATTACCTCCCACACTGAAAGTTCAGGGTTTGACTCTGAACAACATACTTAAGTAGACAATGCCCTCAATTGGGGCATTATACACACACACATGCGCGTACACACCTCCCCTAAATACTCAGTTGATCTGCTGCAGTGGTCTCTCATGTTCATTCATGCAAAATATCCATATACTGCGTGCTTGTTTACTGCTAAAAGAATCAAATCTATCCCATGCAGACAAATAGGCACTTGTTCCAGAATATCTCACTGACACAATATCTTTGTGCTGCAAAATTATGCGTGCGTTCTTAAACAGATGTCCACATTTTGCTGACAATCTTTGCACTTGGATAGATGGACTTTCATATTGGAAACTCAATCTATCAATCAGAGAATTAAAAAAATAAAAGTCCTTTTAAAGGCATAGTTTTTAAAGCCCAGTCCAGCCCCTCACCCCACAATGGGCCCTAGACAACTGCCTAGGTTGCCTTGTGCTGGAAACAGCTTTGCAAGTAGTGGCCATGATTTACTCAAGAGGAACCTTGCTTGATATTTTTCATAAACTCTGCAACTGTCTTCCATAATGCACACTGTCTGGGAAAGACAGTCCAAAATGATGTACAAACAGTAGACATAACGCCACCACCACAAGTCATATGTTTTCCAGGCTGAGCAGTCACTGTATCACATGACCCCAGTGTAAACCCAATCATTCTAGCACTACTGAGGAACATTAGCCTGAGATAGCCCATCCATATTAAAGTGACTGCAGCCTGAAAGATGTTGGATTTTAAAATTATAAGTTTTTAGAGTGAAATTCCATCTAGATGAGTTTGTGTGGCTATCTTCGGTTACAATATACACACTCCCTTCTTAAATCCTTATGATGTCCTTAATTAATTCACAACAGTACTGACTTTTTCCTAATCAGAATAATTTATTTATTTACTTATTTATTTATCTATTTTATGTTTGTTTACTTGGATGGTCCGACTGGGACAGTGTCCATTTTCAGTGGAGGCCCAGGGAGAAAAGCTCCAGTCTAAGCTTGCATACAAATTATCACAAGTAATAGAAATTATAAACAAAATTGACAAAAAAATTAATGTTAAGACATTTACAGGATAAAAATGTAAAAACAAACATACATAGGTATCAAATAGAATAAGACTTTAAACACTTGAATATAGATAAATATATGGTTAAATTTATATATGTGGAGGAACATAACATTAGTTAGGAAATTAAGCATGGAGAGTCAGTTAGGCAAAGCAGTGCATAGTTAGTAATACTTCTGTGGTGAGAGTTGGAGCTAGGAATGTAACTCCTTATAGAGAAGTAGTTTTCATTCCATTTTCTGTACCCCTACCCTACCTAGATATCTCACTCCATACCAGTGCATCTACCTCTATTGTAACTACTGCTGTTACATCCCTGACAATGATACTATCACATTTACTCTCTCTGTTAGCTTTTCTGCTATATTTTATTCCCTTGCAATGCAATATCACTATTCACAACTGCAGTCCAATCCTCTGTTCAATGTTATATTTACCTATCTGGTATAATCAAAGGTGTTATTTCAAATACAGTTCCACAGAAATATTTTAAATACAACATACTATGCAACTAGAATCCCTATTGAAATGTCAGCACTCCAAATGTTGAATGTCAACACAGCGAAAAAAATATAAAAACTTTAGGAGAAGAGTATATCTTGAACTTCACTCTTATCCCTTAAACTTCTTTTTTCCAGGGAAGCAAGCCTAAGATCTAAGATCACGATACATTGAAGAAAAGGAAATATTCTATGAAATGGCCATCTCAGACTTAATAAATGTAAGTTCATGTTTTTGACTATTCAGTCTCACTGTTTCAGAACTCGCTCTAGGGAATCCTGACAATTCAAATGGTTACCATGCAACTATTTTAATTGCCTGATTACTACCTTTGTATATATTTCTGACCATGTAAAACCAGGCTAAGTTATTTTTATTGTATCTGTTAATTCCTAAATTGATGTATTACTTTTATACAACTATTTTAATTTTGTTTTGAAACTGTTTTTGAACTGATAATTTTACATTTTTAATAGTATCACTTTAATCTTAGGATTCAGAAAGTTTTACAGCACTATGTGAGCCATAACTCTGAAAGTTTTTACAGTGTGGTAAACCTGAGTGATTCGGAGACCACTTTCCCTCCAAGATTTTATGTTGCCACTGGCCATATCTGGAAAGTGGTCTCAATGGTGAAGCCACATGCAAATATGGCAGTCCAAGGAAGCGGCTAATTTAATCAATGGGCTCTTCCCCAGAAATTTATCTGGCACCTGAGATAATATATTGTTTCAGAAGATGGCATATACCCATTTACCTGTTTCGACTGGTTTGTGGTTCATAACATGAGCCCCAAATACTGAGCGTCTGCTATGCCTAGCTTGCACAAATCCAAGTTAGCAGTAAATAAAGCTTGATGTAGGGAAACTAAGATGGCTTGAACTTTAGGCAGATGGCTTTTACAAGCTTCAGACAATATTACTACATTATCCAGGTAGGCTACTGCATTTCTGGTGTGGAGTCTAAGAATTTTGTACATCAGCTGCTGGAAAGTTGCAAGTTGTCAATGGAAATGAAAAGGCAGGACCATGTAAAGGAAGAGTCCATCTTTTGTGAAAAATGACATTTATCCTTATGTCGAAAGTGGACAGAAATCCAGACGTACCCAATTTTTCATTCAATTTATCCACTCCAGGCATGGGTTATGAATCGAATTTAGATATACTATTTAATTTTCTACAGTTGTTGCAAAACATTATTGACGCAGAAAGCTTGGAGATCAGTACAATATGGCTATTCAACTCATTTTCAAAATTTTCTAAGTCTGAAAATTTGGGAATCTTCTCTACCTCTTTTTTAGCTGCTTAACATTGGGATTTGGGTATTCAGTATAGTTTCAAATTTACTTTCCATATCGTGCTGAGCTAAACTGTTTTTTCCAGGTAACTCTGAAAATATGTCTTCATTCCCAAGTACAAATACCTTTACTACTATTTTTCTAAGATGATATTAATGCCCCACCTATTTTGACTTCAGGACATGCTTTGGAGGCCTTAACTTCTGCAAACATAATTGCTTCGGAAACCTCAGTTCTACTCCAAAGCTTCAGAACATTATGTGATATAACTGTTCTGGTTTCCTTTTTAATGGTTGACTCAACTTAAAATTTACCTCACTTATTTTTTTAAACAATTCCAAATGATCTTTGCCACACTCCCCCCTGTGTCCTTTTAATCTCTTAAATTAATTCACAACAAAATTTACTTTATCCTCATCACATAAATGAATTCCATTTTGTCACACTCCCCCCTGTGTCCTTTTAATCTCTTAATTAATTCACAACAAAATTGACTTTATCCTCATCACATAAATGAATTCCATTTTGTCACACTCCCCCTGTGTCCTTTTAATCTCTTATCACAATAAAATTGACTTTATCCTCATCACATAAATGAATTCCGTTTTTTTAACCCCTCACCCTACCTGTACATCTGACTCCCCACCAATGCAAGTACAGCAGTGTGTATTAACACAAGTACTTCTTCTCCTGTTTCAAACTCTCTGAGATGATCATTTTTGTTGTTATGTTCATTGATCGTTTTGTTATATGTTCTCTGTTATGTCTCATGTGCTCTCTCCATATTTTCTGTTGTTATAAGCATTATAGTTCTTAACCTTTCCTGCAGGTCTGTAAAATACTCTATTGCACTTTTAGACATGTTTCCTTTGGTATATCAAGGAAGCCGTTGGTAATGTTTGCCATATAGTGTTTCAGTTGATATGAATCCATTTGAGGCTTATGTTACTTCCCTTACTGCAAAGAGAAAACATAGAAGCAGTTGGTCTTGATTGGAGTATTCTTACTCTAGAAAAAAAAGCAGTATCAGTACTTTTGCTATGGACTTTACATTAATTCTTTAGAGTGGTAATCTTCAGTAAATGTTGCTGCATAATCAGTGATAACAAGGATATACCAATGGCCCTTATTTGATTTTACAAGTGGACCTACAACAATCATTGCTGTCCTTTCAAACTGGACTTTCATGATAGATAAAGATATCAATAGAATCTCTAACCCTAGTTTAGATACTGACCTTTGACATTTTGGACCAGCTACACAAAAAACATTTCTATGTTATTCGTATTATCTGACCACTAAAATATGGCTAAAATCCTAGCTTTTGGCTTATCCATTCCTAATGACTACCTGAGATGTAGCTGTATGCTAACTTTGTTGTAAATGTTCCAAAAGACCTTGGAATAAATAACTGGGTCAGTATCAGTTCTTTGTCTTTAGTTACCCTGTAAAGCTGGTAATTATTATTTAACAGTATAACTTCACACATTTTACTACTGGCATTGTCACTTCTTATAGCTGCTATCATCATGTATTTTGCTCTACCTCTCTGCATTTACTCTATTATTATTATTTTTTATGAAGCTTTTTTCCCAGGGCATCCACTGAAAAGGGGTATATTATGTGTATCCAGTTGGACTATCCCAGTAAACAGATGCTAATAAATGAATACAGTTCCTATCAATGTATGGGTATGAAGTGGGGCTTTCTTTTCCTTTATTTCCCCTTCTACTATTGCAATATTGTGTCTAGCTTGACTTAGTGTATTGTCTTCACACTGGATTGTATTAAAATTAACATGACTTATCTGAGGTCTGCCAGGTCAATATCATTAGTAATCTGATGTAAAGTGGAGGCCACAATCTCTTCTATAAATACAGGCATAGGCTGCTCCCCCTACATCTAGTTAATCCTCTATAAAAGGCAATACACAAAAACAAGATTCTTCTGGCAGAGGTACTGTAGTTTCCATCTCTACTTCAGTAGTTGTTTTATTTTCTTTATCCTTAGAATCCTGCATTTGTTTCTGACTAGATCTCTGCTTTATTATATCATGGAGGGTTTTAGTATTCTGTTCAATTTCCCATTTTCTTTTTGTGCAGAGTGAACCTATTCTATCTATTCTTCAGTGTATTTTTGACTATAAGACTTTCCCTATTAGTGTCCACATGGATTTCTTTTAACTATGTGAGCATTTTGGCAGGACTCTGTATCAAATTTATCAAACTCTTCAACCCACTGCCACATCCTAGTTCTTTTTCTGTGTTGTAGACCTACACCTTTTCTTTACTGAACTATGTATTTCTGACTATATATCCAGTTGAACTTTTCCACTTTTATATATTCCATACTTCTCTGAGCTGGGGGAAACGCTTGGCCAACTATCACAACCTGTAAAATTAGGCACTAGAGCTGCCAGTGGAACACTTTGTCTGAAAGGGGTTATATTTCTACCTGTCTTATATAGTACTCCCCTTTGTATCCATGTATACACACATTTCTTCAGTTTTCTGTTTAATAGTTGTTTTCTGCAAAAACATATTGTGATTTAATTAATGTAATCACAATCTCCAAGTCTAACATCCCTTCATCCATGTCACTATGTCCCTTCCACCACAGTATTACATATATGCTTAGTAGCAGTTCATTGGCAAAAAATAGACTGTACAGTTCTACAAAATAAAGTTTCAGCATTGTCACATTCTTTAGGTTCATATTCCATAGACATGCATTCAGGTACAGTTTGCTGCCTAGGATTAACTTTTTTATAAATGCAGTACTGCTGTTAGTAAATCTGCATTATTTTAATACATGCACATGAAAGCTTATTATTAGCCTTTGCTGAATGTAAGTTTGCAGTTTCACTTGCCACAAAAAAAAACTAACTGTGCTTTATTGAAGACCTTGGGGTCACTCTGGAATACTCTGGAATACTCATTTTCTTGCATTAGTAAGAAATAGCCTTTTACATTTATCTTCAGCAAAAAAAAATAAAATCTAGACTTTCTTAACATTATTTACATGAAGTTCTAGCCACAACTGTTTATAAAATCAGATGTATGTGACCTTATCAGTTAGGCCTTACTGAATGCCTGGTTATGAAATATAAGTGGCTGTCCCTTGGGTGAAGTCCCAGGCCCTAGCCAAAATTTCTTGTTTCATTTTCTGATAGCTGTGTGAATAAGTATTCTGAAAGCCTGTGCATTTTTATGGAATCCTTGGTTAGATGTGATGATAGTGTCCTGGCCTTCTCAGTTTAGGACCAGTTTTATCTAGCTACATCTCTCTCAAATGCTATAAAACAAGCCCACACATTGTCATTCTGATTTTTTTTCACAGGTGTACTGGTTTTGGGGATTCCCAGTGAGGTCAATGATTGGCTTATTACAGTAGATATTTGTTGCTGAAGATTTACCAGTTGCTGGTCAATGGCTGCACTTTTTTCTGAAGAGCTATAGTAGAGTTCATTAAATCCACAGTTAACTTTCCATTGTAAACAGAACACAGCAGCTGCAGTTTCAGTAAACACACATGTTTAGCATCACAGGAAATTTTGCCAACATTAAATTTCTTCCCAAAGCAGCTCTTCTGCCACGATGATCCTCTTTGTCAGAGCAAAGCCTCCAATAGACACAGGGATTTAATGATCCTTATATGGTTTATCATACATTTTGAATAGATCATCAATAATCCAGAACAGTGTTTTTTTTTTTTTATTATCCTTACAGAGTTTATCACACAGTGTGAGGGAAATCAGTAATTTAAGTCAGTTTATCACTTCAAGAAGTAGAATGGCATTCAGGAAGGCTTCTATTCCTTTCTGGGGTGAGGAAGAACTACTCATGCAGAGTGTTTGCTTTCAGGTAGTTAGCTTAAATACACAGTTTATAATATAATTGTACTTCTGCTTGCTACATCTACTGGTGTAGCATTTTGCTGTGCATACAGTAATATGAACAGTCTTTAGATCCAGCTTTTCAGTTTTAATTTGAAGATTATTTAAAAGGGAATCACAAGATGGAGAGTGGCATAAAAGAAACACAGTCATTAATACACTGCTAGACTCTTCCAAGGTTCAACTCAGTCTGACATCTCAGTTCACACAGTTCATGAATAGATAAGGCTTTTTCTAAGCTGGCTAGTAGTAAACAACACTTGCAAATACCAGACTTTTTTTTTTCTCTTTTAAGACTCTTTACCGTACAGGTAGGGTACTTCCATTATTTTCTCTGTTATAAGAAAACAGTTCTAACCTTTTCCCAGGTTCCAGGAAACCTTCCAGACAGCTTTCATTCTTTATACCTAGCTCCCCACAGACTTCTCTTCAGAACCCTCTTTAGACCCAGAGGTTAGGAGTCTAACTCCCTGAAGATGTAGTGTTCCTGATATACCCAGGGTACACACATACCTCTTCAGTCTCTTGTTCATCTGCTGCTCTGTATTTCTCAGAAATACTGCAGTCTCCTTCCATGTCACACCCTCTTTTTAACGTCAACTTGTTTAAAGACTATAATGAACATTACATGCCAATATACAATTTAATAGGCCATTGTTATACAAAACTAGGATCTGTAGACTGCCTCATTTTTGAAATATATGCATGTTTATCAGTGAGCATACCTCTCAACTGTCCAGATTTCCTCAGAATGTCCATTATTTTTGCCTCAAATTTTTGGTGTTCCTTATAAAATTTTGTTTTTCTGGCCAACCACTGGCAAATCATTGAGGATTGAAGTCAGAAAATATTGACAGACATTTGAGTTTCAGAAATCATAACCTTCAGAAAATCATTCTAAAGCAAAACCTTTTATTCTATCAATTTTAGGTTTGTAAGAGCAATACTTAAAATTATCCCTATTTTTGGTCCTTTGTCTGACCATTATTTATGGCTGTGTCCAGATTTCTTGCACTAAGAGGTTGAGAGGTATGGTGAAGTGAATATCAGTAATTATATTATGCACATATACAAGTACGGTTCTTTTACAGGTGGTGGTAACAGTGTGACAGTGCCTTGTATGTCGACAACAACAACAAATCACTGTATGAATGGGCTAGACCATGTTCCTGAGATGGTTAGACATGCTACCTTAGAAACAACAGTAATGAAAATCATTTACACACTTATCAGGTTCCCACATGGATGAATCAGGCTTTATTTATGCATTACATATAATACGGAGGAAAAGATTGTTTTAAAAGACTAGTGTAATTAACTGACCTCCCTCAAAAAGCGATCAACCAAAAATCAAAATACTTTAATTCAGGATGTCTTAGGTTTCTTCTGTAGAACATAGAAACTATATTATTAAGGCAGGTGGGTAAAAATTGCATAATAAGGCTCATTAATTATGCACTACTTACTTCTTGGTGTTTCTTCATGGTTTGTTAGTGCAGCCAATGAACACCTTGCAACAGTGCTTTTCATCAATCAAGGTGCTTCACTGTTAATCTATGAGAGATATTACTTCCACAGGCAATGATAGGTTTCCCTGCAAAATACATATTCTGAGGAGTCTGGCCATTGAACATACATACCATAAAGTCCTGATCACTCAGTCACACCACAGATCACTTTCTTTGCAATTTTAAAACAAGTTATTTCATCTTTATAGGAGATTAACTGAGGTTGGTTGTTAGACCTGTGGGAACAGACCATGAATGGTTAGAAGAATTAGCATAATATTTCAATAACATTATATTTTTCATATTATTACTCTCATTATGATACCATATCTATATCAAGGAGATTTTATAATACAATAGTCCCAAAGTACTTGTTATGAAATCAGAATGACCCTCCTCTTCTAACAATGTGAGAGAGTGTATTTCACAATGATGGATGATGACCTCAGAAGCTGGTTTGACTGATAACACTAGCATTTGGGAATGATCAGGACTTTTGATGAAAAGGCATCCCATCCACAACTGGCTCTGTGTCTCATAGCCACTACTTGTCAGGCACAGGTTCTGGTTAGCGGGTACCACAGAATGAATGACAGAATGGAACCACAATGCGTGTTTGCTGGCATAACAGGCTGTGGGTTAAGAAAAGGTGCAATTATATGATCCTTTTTGCAAGAGTATCCATTACATATTACTAAGGGTATAACAGTGATGCATTATTTAGTGTCACATTAGATGTTCTGCTATACAGCTCTTCTCTACTTGTTTTGTCAGGTTTAGTATGGATTCCTAGAACTATCAATCCATGTTGTAAAAATGGTATTAAATATCTTGTGGGTTTTTTCTGGTAATTACTGTTAACTGCTGTTTTATTATGTAAAATGCCACACATTTTTGGATGTATTTGATTTACTAATATATTTTAATATTATTGGAAGGTTAGCATGAAGTATACATACTTCCATTTATACATAACTACTGGGCCTGATAAATCAAAGAGTAGATTTTTGATTGTTATGGTTACCATCATAAGGAACTTGCTTTCTGGAATTTTTGGCAATTTTTCCCTCACTGAGCAGCAGTCATCTACTTTTCAACCAGGGAATGAATTAAAATCAGACTGTAAAGTCTTTGGGAGTTTTTTCCTCTTATTTGCACAGTATAGTAAAGTGGACCAATTCCTTATTGTATCTATGCAGTTGAACCAGTATGCATAACCATTACTTTGTTAAATGAGACAAACAGTAGTGGTCCTAATATAGACCTTAATTAATGCCAGTGCTTAAGGGGAAGAAAAGCTCTTCTGCTGGACCTTTGCTTTTTGAAATTGGGAACGATAACTTGTGAAACTTTTTTATATATTTTTTTGGTCCCCTTTGGGACAGTGTACCATCAGCCCTGCCCCTAGAGTTCTACTTCCATGCTGGGTCAACCAGGACTTGTTCCAGCATTGCTGGGGTAAGTCATGGATTCTAAGGTAATCCTGCTAACATGCCCATCTCCACTTCCATCCTTGAGGAGTTCTTTAAATGCCCTACCCACATCTGCCCCACCTTCCATGCTCTTTGCTTACATTCAAGGACATCTCTCTTCTGTGAACCATGCCTCCCCTAAGGGATCATCATTGATGAACGCCCTCTCACCTTGGATGGGAACATCCATCCCTCCCTGCCACTACTTAAGTCATCTGAGTCACTAATCCAACCCAGGTCAATTGGGCTGCAGCCAGAGCTTTACCCCTCTACTGCACCAGAGCAGCTTAACTTGTTTAACATTTTTGAGACATCATGTCTGAAACTATCTCGTTTAAGCTAATCCATAATTATTTTGTCATTCACCATTTCTAACACTCTCAAGAAGTCCAAATGTAAAGCAGTGACCATGTGGCCTGTGACCCAGTGGATAGTTACATTGTTTGTGAGCTTTATGGTCACTGTATCAGTGTCTTGACTTCCCAGAAGCAATGTAGGGTCTATGAATGAACTTGTTTCTTTTTCCAGATGCTCAGCTGATGAACTGCCATCTCCAAAACCTTAGATTTAGCATTAAGTACCTAATATGAATGACGTACCTTGCTGGAACTTCTGTTTGAGCTCTCCTCTATTCTATTCTAGTTTGGTATTTTTTCTTGGAAAACTGTTGTGTGTAAGCATATTGCCCTATGTCAGTGCATGCCATGAGAGCATATAGTAACCTAGGAAAGCATGCCTAACTGCAAGCCAGCCATTTCTTTTCTGTCGCTTACACAGTCCAGATCCCAGTCCTAACTCTTATCAGGGAAAATTCACCACTTTGGATGTCTAAAAATCAGATCTTTATGATGTTCTTGTTACCAGCAAGTTACTATCCAGGTCCTATCAGCTTTGTCTTTACTGTCTATGGAGGGTAGGCATTAATGAAGCCTTTCCAGAATTAAGGTATTTTCTAAAATGGGCCTACCTCAGATGTAGCTATTGAAAAGTGAAACTCCCATTGGTTCAATTGTTTGCCAGATATCAGGGGTCACAGAAAAAAAAGGTGCATCCCTGGGTACCATCTTAGATCAGTTAAGATGATGTCTAGTGATCTTATTGTGCTTTTAAGCCTACAGTTTTCATACTTTTCTTAATTACATCCTTAAGTATAGACATGCTCTTTCTCCTTTTCCATAAGTGAGGCAGTCGATCCTCTTGCCTACTTTTATCTGTCAGTAGTGTTAGCAGAAGTACAACAAATGGGACGCTCCACCATATATAGCCTGGAGAACGTTATCTGTTGAGTCCGATACGTAATTTTGCTGTTGCTGATATCCATCTGGATCTGTTAATAGTTGCTGGAATCCAGTTTTACATTCCTTCTTCAGAACTGCTGGGATTTGTACTGTTGGTGTTTTCTGAGTTAATTTCTGAAGACAGAGACATTCCTGAATTTATTAGCAGTTTTTATCTATGTTTTGAGTGTAAAATGAGTTGTCATTATGGTTAAGGATATTGCTTAGTGTGTTACTGACCTTTTCTCAGAATTTTGAAGGGTCACAAATATTTTCTTTTTCTGAAGCACACAGAAGTATGTTTATTTTGTTGCCTGTACTTACTGCTGACATCTATTTCAGTGGATTGGTAGAGCTTTTCATTGTATTCATCATCTATCTTATTTCATATTCAGGCAGTGCAGCTTCTGTTTCTGTTTTTTGCTTTGTATTGTTTATCCATGTTATGCTTGCTTTGGTGTAAATGTGATTGCTAAGAGCTGCAAACCCATTCTGATGTTTGCAAAAGAGTTTAGCAGTTGCATTTACAGATACAGCTGCGTCAGCATGGAGTGGTCCATAGTATTTAGTTTCTATTCTTGTGGCTTCCAGAAATAGGTACTTTTGTTTCCTGATGTTATTGTTAAGTTTATAGATGGCAAATGGAGAACATCTCCTAACTGCAAAATATTGATAGGTCATTATTAACATAGCTGAAGAGAATACATTAGATAGAAAAGTGACTTGGAACTTTTGTTAGTGCTTAGTCTACGTGTTTGCCACTCCAGTTTTACTGTCCATTCGACCTTCATTTAGGAATTGATTTAGCCAAGGGAAATATCATTACTGATAATTTTAGAACAATGTAGCTTTTGCCATGTTTATGTTAAAATCTTTATGTAGCCCAAGTTCCTGTGGATCATGTTATTCAATCAGTGAGTGTCTGTTGTCAACTTTTCACTTCCTCAGACAGTTAGAGTATTATTTGTTAGTTTATTTATGCCTTGTGTAGTGAATCACTGTTGTTCATTAGCTTTTCAGTGCCTCAGACAGTCAAAGAGTTGTCTGCATTCCTTCTCACATCCTCAGATAATAAGAATACTATTTGTTAGCCTGTCAGTTCCACAAATAATGTTTATGGTATGTGGTGCACACTGGAATATTTAGTCCACTGTTCTATTTATAGAGCTTCTGTCATGCATTGAAGATTGCTGGAATGTGAGATTTAGTGTCGCAGGATCTTTGAAATTCCATGATCTTGTTCAGTGGCTTATGTGGAGAAGCTCTCAGACAGATGTATATTGGAACATTTTTAAAAAGTTTTTAATGCATTATTATCATGAACTAACACACAAGGGCTGAAATTCAGATTGGGCTACCACCAGTAGTAACGTCTAATATGATTGGAAACTTACTGGTTCACCCACTTTCTGATTCAAACACAAGCCCACTGCAGTGATTGTTTATGGTAAATAGAGTCACCATGATAGGCCATCTCCACTGTTATGCTACATGCTAATGAAGCATTCCAGGTGAGTGGCATATGCTAATTATCTATGTGCTGTCAAAAAATACCAATGGGAAGGGGAGTTATAAAGCTGAGTGCTTAAGAGAATTCCTCTGCTGCATAACTTCACACAGCCAAAATCCACATTCCCCCATTATTTCCAATGGGAGATACCATGTTGTAGTTAAGTGTGGTGGTGGTGTGCGTGCGTGTGTGCACATGTATGTGTGTATGGTGTATATAGAGGTGAATGGGTAAGTGTGCCTGTTATTGCATTGAAATGTGAACGGTGTGATTTTGAGTGGATATGTGTGACTGTCTGTGAATGTGTGCATCTATGAATATCTTTACTCCCTCACTCAGGACATCTAGACAAAGCCTAGGGGGGGATCGCTAGGGGACATGAACATTTTTTTTACATGTTAATTTGTCTCTCCATCCATCCTTCCATCCACAGCCCTTTTTCCCACATTTGGACATGGGTTTGGGTGTGATTTCAATAGGTACAGTCAAATAGAGACAATGTTCACACCAGTGGGTAGCTAGCCACACAACACCTATTCTTGCAGATCAGAAACACACACACACACACACACACACACACACACACACACACACACACACACACACACACACACACAAACACCTATGGCCAATTTAATGCATGTCTTAGGAATGTGGAAGGAAACCAGAGAACCTGGAGAAAAGCCACACAACACAGGGAAGATGTACAAATTCCACATTACAGAACAACAGGCTTTGCATCACAATGCACTTTCAGAACAATAAGAACACATGATACGCTGATATCTCACATTATTGACTGACTGTAATTCCCAGTGATTTGGAATACAAGAACTGGGTGAAAATAAGAGGCTATATCACGGATAGTTGAGAGATATGGAGGTGAGTCCATGTATGGGTGACTGTATCCATGAGTGCAATCAAATGGAGTTGAGGCATGTATAATGTGTGTGTGTGTGTGTGTGTGTGTGTGTGTGTGTGTGTGTGTGTGTGTGTGTGTGTGTGTGTGTGTGTGTGAGACTGTATGAACATCTGCGTGAGTGATGAAGAGTGAAGAAGGCAAATCCCTGGACCAATGCAATGCATGGGCTACCAGTGAAAAGTGCTGTTTAACACTGGTGGTAATTACATCTGATTTGTAGACATGCTTAAGGTGTCTAAACATGTCTTTGAACTGCATTTCTTGCATTACTGCAGCTTACACAAGTTCAAGAAGCTTTCTCTGAATCTCAACCCAAGAGCAGTCTCTCTATAATAATATGCAAATTAACAGCATTTCAAGAAAGTAATGACAATATCTGAATTGGGGAATGTCATTGCATGCAGTATGTCTGTAGGATTGTTGAGCTGAGTAGACTGTTTTATGAAAATGGGGGTGGAGGAGTCTTTAGATTTATTTGTTGTGTATTCTGGTATTGGTAGATCCAAAGGATTCTCTGTGGAATTTTTATGAGTTTTGTTAAACTGAATTATCAGCAGATTACACAGACTAAAATACTGTACTACTGTATATTCGTATGCAGAAAGATTTATTGAAACAAGCTGAGCAAGCACTACTGTCGAGATTATAACATTTTCTTTATAACACAAATCACTGTCAGATACACTGCACTTCCTCAGCTGACTCAGATTACAAAATGTCAACCAGATAGTCTTTCACAGCCACTTTTATCTAGTTTCAAAATGTTGTCCTTGATGAAACATTTTTTCCTGTATTGAAGCATTCTTGTCTGCATCCTTATCTCACCCAGAGAAAAAACGTTCTCAGCAGGCAAAAATGTTCTTTCATTGATAGGATAGTCTGTAACTTTTTCTGATGTGTTAGCCATTTCCCTTTATTCACTTGAATATCTGTATACATTCAGCTGTTTATGATATTTCAACAGGCCTTTATTGATAATGCCATTTGTTACAAAACATTCAGAAGTATAATACCTTTTGTTTCATGCAAGCAGATTCTGTTAAGTTAATCATATTTGTTTACTGCATATTTCTTTTCTGTGCTTGCAGATGATGTGTTCTAAAAATATCATACTGTTAAAATGATAGAAAGCAGTTTTATCAAACCTCTGAAACTGTGAAGGAAAAACAGTTCTACCAAATTATATATATATATTTTTCTATCAAATACATGTTATTACTACGAGAGAAACCAGTTTTAGTTTATATAATTCTATCAATCCCCCCTTTTTATTTTGAAAACCAAAAAAAATTTCAATCAAAATTTAAATCAGACTTTGAATTTTACAGAAAAATCATGTCTCCATTGGTTGCGTTACTTTCTTTACCACCTACATTACTTACAATAGATACCTGATTTGACATTCTTTTTAATTCAAAGTTTAACACACATGAACGTTATTAAGATCAACAAAATGACTACTGTAGCAATTAAAACTGTGGTAATGTTTTCCACCATTCCTAAAATAACCCATTTAACCAGTCACTCCAGTCACTGTTCCATGTCTTTCTAGGCTTTTCAGATACTAGTTGCATTCTATTTAAATGTTGCTTTATGGATTCTGTCTTGTCTGGAATATAATTACAGCACTCTTCATTGATCAGAGCACAAAGACCCCCTGGGAAGCAAGTAAGTAATCAAGTGCCATCCTATTCTGTAATACCATTGTCCTAATGGCTGTCATTTCCACTGTTATGTCCATAATTGCCCCACATATGGCATTAGCCAGTACTTCTAATAATTTACTGAACTTTTTCAATACCCATATACTCTTTACAGCTGCATATGCTGGAAGAATTCCTGGTACGGCTATTACCCCATCTCCTAAATCCATAATCTTTAACCCTTTTGCTTCTGCTGCATTTATTGCATGACTATAGATGCATAATTGGTCTAATGTACCAATACTGTTTTGTAATCCTCTCTTTCTCCTGACATTCCTTATGTTACCTTCAGGTAACTTTTTGGTTAATCTCATTGATGGTATTACATACCCTATATAACAAGTTCCTTCCCATTCCATGGGAAGGCATTTATATGCTTTTCTCCCTCACATAATGTACCTATTGAGCCCTCCTGTAGTCTTGGATTAAGACTAGTCACAAACTTGTGTATGTCCTTGCCATTTGCATCCTCCAAAATTCTGTAATGTACAAATTGTACTACAACTTTCCTGATAGTTTCTGAGGGGCATTCCCTTCAATCTGTCCAGCTGAATATTGTATTCATTATTTCCATTGCCTTTAACAATTTTTGTTAATCTAAAAACTTTTTCACTTCTGCCCTGACATCTAACTCCTTTTCCAGGTATTTATTTAAACATCCCGTAGCTACTGTGATATTGCATTCACTGACCCCTACTGGTTTTGATTATGGCTGTTATATACATATACTTCCTTTTGGAAGTGTCTTTACTTTTAAGGTTGGAGCATATATCTTGTTTGGTTTGCACACAAACTCTACTCCTGTTACTAATTTTTATCAAATCTTTTAGTTCCATGGGTACTGCTGAAAAATATACTCTTAACATTTGCCATAGGTATTGGTGGACATACCCAGCATTCAGTTGCATTATTTAGTCAAAGTCAAAGTAAGTCAAAGTAAACTTTACTGTCGATCAGATATACACAGCAGTGAAAGCTGAATGAAATTACATTGTTTTGGTTCCCTGTGCAAGACATAGCAATGAACACATATTTTGAGTGACAGTAAGACTAATGCACAAACAGAATTAAAATGTTAACACAATAAGTGACCAGAATTGGACAGGAAAACATTAGACAATATTATACTAGTAGGTATTGCAAAGACTACGACTTCACATTGTGATTACTTAGATATTGCACTTCATCAGTTGTAGTATGATATAGTCTGATGTTCATATTACACATGTAAGGAGTTGTGACTCACTCCTGACTATTGCACATTCAGAAAGTAATTTTATAAAAAATCATGCTAACTTTACCAGTTATTGAAGTAATTTGCCAGAGTGATTACTATAGATGATACATCACAGCAAGTGGCATATTGATCTGATTATTTGCGGTCATACCTGGCATTCAAGTTCAGCAGTCTTATGGATAGAGGGAAGAAGCTCCTGTTCAGTCTAGATGTTTTGCAGTGTAAGCTATGATACTGCCTGCCTGAGAAAAGGTGGAAGTACATGCCATGGGCAGGGTGAGTGGGATCGTTGATTATCATCCTATCCCTTCCCACACACCAAGTTTTGTGTAGATTATCCATGGTATGGATGGGAGCAAGGAAATAATGATTTTTTTCCACTTTCCTCACTAGTTTCAGGAGAGCCTTGTGGTCAGATGTTTTGCAGTTACCATACCAAACTATGATGTTGTTTGAGAGGATGCTGTCAATGGTCCCCCTGTAGAAGGCTTTGAGGATGGACTGAGACAGGTTTGCCTTCCTAAGTTTTTGTAGGATGTGCAGACATTGTTGTGCCATCGTCATTTTATGGCTAATATGAGTCGACCAGCTTAGGTCATCTGAGATGTGCACCTCCAGGAATATGGTATGTTTGGCCCTTTCTACTGCCACCCCTTTTATTTCCAGACATTGATGTATCTCCTGTGTCCTCCTGAAGTCCACTATTAATTCTTTGGTTTTGCTTAGATTTAAGGCCAGATTGTTGCTGTTGCACCAGCCTATCAAATGCTCCACTTCATCCCTGTAGGCTGCTTCTGCACCATTTCTGACAAGACCTACAACAGTGGTATCATTCACAAACTTGATGATTTTTTTTGGATTCATGCTTGGCCATGGAGTCATGCATCAACAAGGTGAACAGCAGAGGACTCAGGGCACAGCCCTGAGGGACAACCATGCTCAATGTAATACTGATTGAACTTTTATTTCCCACATACTTTCTGGGGTCTGTTGATGAGAAAGTCCAGTATCCAGTTACATGGGGGGTGTTGGCGCCCAGCTGGATCAGCTTTGATATCAGATTCTGGAGGATGACAGTGTTCACGGTAGAACTAAAATTGATGAACAGCATTCTGGCATAGCAATTCTCATTCTCTAGATATGCCAAGGATTCATGAAGTTCCATAGCTGTTGCATCAGCCATGCCACAGTTAGATCTATAAGCAAACTGTAATGTATCCACTGTTGCAGGCAGGCTTGAAGAGACATGATTCTTTATCAACCACACAAAACACTTCATTACTGTTGATGTACGTGCAACTGGCTGGTAATCATTTAAGCTTCTCAGTTGGGATTTCTTGGGTAAGGGAATGATTGTCGTATTTTTGAAGCAACTGGGTACAATGGCTAGTTGCAGGGATGCGGTGAATATATCTGTTAGTACAGTGGACATTTAGGTAGCACAGTCTGTTAGAACCTTTCCCATAATATTATCAGTGCCAGCTGCTTTTCTTGGGTTTACTCTGCATTAAACTGCAATAAATGCATTTACTTCGGCATATGCCATTTGCATTACTGTGAATGTATTAAAATCAGGTATCCATCCCTTCTTGTCTTTTGATGTTGATTGGCCTTTCAGGCTATATGCAACATCCATTGCATATATTATTTTTATTTTTTTATTTTTATTTTACATTTGTTAACCGGGCTAGTCCAACTGGATATATTTCCATTTTCAGTAGAGGCCCAGGGAGAAAAGCTCCACAGTAACATTTAAATGTTTATAATGTACAATTTTCTGAGAAAAAGGAAGCATAAAAGTATAAGACAAACAGTACATGAGAGAACAGAAGTTCCAAAGTCAATACCATCTAAGAAACAATACCATATAGAAAGAGAAATATTTACACCAATATAAAAATAATACAATCGTTAGAAATCAGTAGAGAGCCTTAGCTACAGTAAAATAAGCTAATTAAGAAATACAGGAGCTTTGAAAGGAATAAGATACTCCTACAGAATGTATGTGAGGTTGTTAACAAATATGTTCACAGATAGTTCATCTCCTATTTTTAGGAAATAGTTTAAAGTAGTTTTGCTACTAAGGAGGAAGGATATAGAAACATGGCAAAAAAAAGAATGCAGACAATTAGTCAGGGTAAGAACAAGGGCATAACCAGTTCTTTATAACATGTTGCTTCAGCCTTTGTTTAAAGAGTGGGAAGGAGGGAAGTGCAGTTAGATATGATGGCAACATGTTCCAGAATTTTCCAGTGGTATTTGAAAACAAGGAGTCACCTGCCATGTTATTAGATTTTGTATTGCTAGCCAGTAGTTTAGTGGAGGAGCTTAAGGAGTTGAGGTTTACATAGGGGGTAACAAGGTTAGTGAGTATCGGTGTGTTCTTGGGCTGGTAAAATATCCTATGAATAATGGTAAGTTGGGAGAGTATCAGAATGTTTTTTAGTTCAGTTGCTTTAAGTTCAGACAGTGATGGGTTCTAAATGGGTTCCCAGTGGCAAACCTTGCAATATTATTATAGGAGTTAGTTAGTTTAGTGAGGTTACTTTTCTTTAGGTTGATATAAATGGGGGAAGCATAGAGAAGAGTGGAGATTAAATGTGAGTGAGCAATAGTAGCTCTGGCTGTTGGTGTTAAGAATGGTTTTATTCTATATAGGGAGCCTAATTTTCTATTTACGGATTTTATAGTGTTATTGATATCATTATCAAATGTAAGGTTATTGTCAATTAAGACTCCTAATAGTTTAGTGGTAGAGTCTAGGGTTATAATGGTACCATTATTTGATTTGATAGAGAAATTGATTGGGGCGGACTTACTGTTAGGTGTAAAGAGTAGTAGCTTGTTTTTTTTGGCATTCAAAAGGAGGCAACGTTTTAGGAACCATGCCTCGACTGAGTTGAATACTATCTGAGTTAGGGATTGTAGTTCAGATGTGGAGTTAGCAGAACATATGAGCATGGAATCATCTGCATACTGTATGCAAGTAGCTTGAGGGATTGCTAAGTAAAGGTCGTTGTTGAACACTGAGAATAGAAGTGGGCCGAGAATGGAGCCCTGAGGTACTCCAAGGGAGACTGGTAGGTGGGAGGATAGTTTATTCTCCCAAAGGACTGCTTGTTTCCTATTGTTAAGGTAGGACTTAAACCAATGAACAGCCTTGGTGTCAAGAGCAAGGGATTCAAGCGTTTTTAGGAGTAGTGGGTGGTTGACCATGTAAAAAGCTTTTGACAGATCAATAAAGAGTGCAGATGAGAGGAAGTTGTATTGATAGAGTCAGTGAAAGATAGGAGGGCTGTGGTGGTACTATGAAATGGCCTGAAACCATGCTGACAATTTGCTAATATATTATGTTGGGTTAGGTGGTTGATAAGTTGATGGTGAATACATTTTTCCATAACTTTTGCTAAGGGTGATAAGAGTGCTATTGGCTTATAGTTGGAATACTCATTGGAGTTTCCACCTTTATGTAGAGGGATAATGTGGGAAATTTTCCAGATATCTGGGATGGTTCCTTCATTTATGGTTCTGTTTATAAGGATGGATATAGGATATGCAACTGCTTTGGCTGCTTTTTGCAGGTATTCAGATGGTATTTGGTCTGCTTTAGTTTATGTAAAAGTTTTTGGATATATGTGGTAGTGATGGGTTGTAATTGGAATGTAGGGTGAGTATTAGGTAAAGAAGTTTGGAGATTAGAGTTGTTAGTGGACAGTTGGGAGGCTAGAGATTTTATGGTGTCAGTGAAAATGGTATTAAAGGCATTGGCAGTTTGAAGGGAGGTATTGTTATCAGCCCCAAGAGGGGGTGGTGTACTGGAATGTCCTGGGTGTAGGAGTCTATTAACACTAGACCAGAATTTTTGTGGGTTGTTTTGGTGAGATTGCTGTAGTTTACAATAGTAGTTTTTTTTGTCAGTCAGTATAGCTTTTTTAGTGGTATTCCTTAGCTGTCTGAATGTTTGTTGCTCTGAGATATTTTTGGATGCTCTCCATTTGGCCCAAGATTTATTTCTAAGTAATATGAATTGTCTAGTTTCAGGTTTGGATTTCATTCTGATAGAACGTTTAGGAGCATGCTTGTCAAGGATAGTTAAGAATTTAGAATTAAAATAGTTGACTGCCTGCTCAAGAGGGAGAGTTTTTAGTGGGCACCAATTACAGGCACTAAGTTCATTTTGGAATAACACAGGGTTAAAATGTTTGTTGGTTCGAGAGATCTTGTAAGTAGGGGTGTTAGGGATATCATTCTTATGTCTTATGATGTAAGTTAACATATGATCACTTAAGTCATCTGGTAGAGTTCCTGCCTTGTAAATTTGTTGATGTTTATTAATGAGTATCCAATCTAGGATACTCTCTTTATTATTGGGTTTGTTGATTCTAGTGGTGGTGGTAATAGTTTGACTAAAGCCATGAAGATTGATATGTGATCAAGGATTCTCTGTGTTTAGCTCAGAATGTTTTCAATTATACAGTAGAGTATATTATAATAACTAACTGTATCAATTTCTGTTTCCAGATCTGTTTTCTGGGGGCTTTTACCAATAAAGGTCTTATTTTCTTCCTCTTCTGGCAATTTTGGTCTCTCAAACCAGTAAATGGGCATCTGAAAAATAGATAAATAAAATATTATTTACCTAGCCTGCGTTTCCTCTCCCTGTTTAATTACTTTACACTGATGTCTATGTGCCAACATGTTTTTTTAGACTTTTCCCCATTATGTACTTTAGGATCAATGGACTAATCAATTCCTTTACTTAAAAAGGTCTTTGCCAATTACTGTCCCATGGACCAGTTTTACTGAAAATTTCTACCATGAATTTACTTGCCAACTGAATATCCCCTTCCTCTGGCAATGCTGTTTTTCCACAAATGGAATGTTTGCTCTTTGGCATACTTTCTGCAGGTCTTTCATCCATTGTTGATGCTTCGCAGATTCTAACAATGGTCTTTTACTCTGTAATTCTGGGTCAAAAGGAATCAGTAAGGGCATTTGTCTGCCTGCTATCACTTCAAATGGAAATATTCCTGTCTTGCTATTTGGTGTTGCCCTGACTCCCATCAAAATGCTAAGTAAGTGATTTATCCAATTAATTTATTTCTCAAGGTACATTTTTTCAACCTGTCTAAGGTTTAATTCATTCTTCCTACCATCCCATTTGATTGTGGATGTTAAACAACATGAAAACTTTTCTGAATTCCCAGCATTTCACAAAGTACTTTCATCATTTTACTGACAAATTATGCTCCATTGTCTGATTCCATCACCTTGGGCCATCCCCAATGGCAAAAAAAGTTTTTCCAAAGTGCTTCTGGTGTCACTTTAGCTGTCATTCCCTTGGTTGGAATTGCTTCCACCCATTCTGAAAAAAAAAAAAACATATACCGCTACCAGCAAGTAGCATTACCCATCTTTTGCAGGAGGCAATGGTCCTGCATAGTCAGTCTGTACAGAGTACCATGGTCCATCTGCCATGGGTTCCCTATGCAGCTGTGGCTTCTTGCACTTTTACAGACATATCAAACATTCATCCTGCACTACCTGCCACAGTTTTTTCAAACATAGATTTCAATACTTTTCTTTCACTACTGGCCATAACTTTTTTGTTCCTACATCTCCCAAATTTTGGTGATTAAACTTCACTATTTGTTTTGCCAACTGATACAGAATGTGTGACAATTTTAGCCCTTTTTCTGTCTCAAAAACAGAAATACCCACCTGTTCCATCATTCTGTAACTCACATTTTTCCAATTCATCTGGCTTTCCCTTTTCCTTTTGAATCTTTTTTTCAAATCATTATTTACTTGTTTTCCCTCCTCCAAAAATTGTACATTTAGAAACCTGAAGTTCACAGACTTTCCCTTCAGTTTCTTCATGGTATAAAGGCTTTCCCTTCTCAGATGCTTCCTTTGCTTTAGCATCCACCAAAACATTTCCCTTTGCGTTTTCATTATTTGTTCGTTGATGAGTTTTTAACTTTAAAATACTGAACTCTCCCTGTAACTTGCACTTTTGAATCAGTTTCCACATATCCTGTAAAACAGAAGCATGCTGCAAAGGTTTTCCTGCACTATCAGTGAACCCTCTTCTAGCCCACATTGCCATATATCGTCTCAGAGAATATAGTACATAAGCACTGTCACTGTAAATATGTACTGGATGTAAATGCTGCAAAACATATTTTACAGCCTCTTGCTTAGCTAGCCCTTTGTGCTGACATATATCTTGGTAACTTAACCATAATTAGTTTGTCTCCCTTTTGCAATGTCACTATTGTAAACCCAGTGTAGTACTTCCTGTGACTATAGATGAAGACTGCCAGCCTAGCCAGACAGAATTTTGTAGATAATTCTGTTATTTGTAAATATTAATATAAGCCACAGGTCGGTGCGCTTAAATGGAAGAAAATGCTGTTAGATGTGGAACTGCAAAAATGTAACAACAGTGCACTCTGCTGTAACAAAGCTGATAAATCAAGCATTGTAAAATTCTTTGATCTAAAATTCAGAGCCGAGATGTCTAGAGGGAGGCATTCTGCCTATTGTTTTGAGACCAGAGTTAATGGCTTGAATTTAGATGTATAATTCCTTTTATTGCTCTGGCTTCCTGACCAGCTGCAAGATCAAAAGGGCTATTGACCTCTGAGTTCTGTTAGCCTGGGAAACAGAAAGAAATTATATAATCTGAAATGAATCAGTGGTACTGTGTTGCCAATTTAAGGACAGAAAGAATTAGAGCATTTGAGCATTTATCTTAAGAACATCCAACTCACTACTCTGCCTGTGTCTGTATGTAAGTAGTATCTTAGACTTTAGTGTTTCTCTTAGATATAGCTAGTAAATAGGAATTTTAGAGTAGTTTGTTTTTTCTGTGATGTCTTAACTTTACTACTGCATTATTTTAAACATTTCTCTGTGATCTCTGAACTCTTGCCTAGCACTGTGTTTTTTATTATTTATTATTAAATATTTTTAAACCTTTCAACTGTGGCTGTTTTGTGCAGAGATAATTTAATCTCTAGAGTACTTTGCATATATATATATATATATATATATATATATATATATATATATATATATAGATAGTGATACTGTACAAAGTCACTCCAAATAAGCCTTGACTGTTCAGTTGCACTTACCATTTGGATAATAATATTGCACAATATAATTGGACACCCTTTCATACGAGCCTTTTGGTACTGATAAATATTAGTAGGTGGTGGCAGTGTTTTCTACCATATAGTGTGGGTAAAAGGGGCACAGATGTAGAACCTGTGCCAGCCTTCCCCAGGAGTGTCTGTGTGGTTGCAAATAACTCTTATCTCAAAGTGTGTGTGTGTGTGTGTGTGTGTGTGTGTGTGTGTGTGTGTGTGTGTGTGTGTGTGTGTGTGTGTGTTAATTACAGGGACATGAAGCACTGGGTGGACAGAGAGGGTGCTGGAGGGTTTTGCTTGCCCACTAGGCTCAGATCTGGACCTTATAGCTGTGCCAGTTGGAAGTCATATTGGGGACCTGGAGAGAAAGGGAGAAACCATCCCCAGACTGGCTGTCATCTCTGTATGGTCTTAAGGGGAAATTGTACTTTACTGTGGGTGTATTTATTAACTTTCCCTATATGGAAGCCCCTCACTGATGTTAGTGGTCAGGATTGAGGCTCCTTGATTACAGGGCCAATGCACAGGTGTCACAATTCCCATCCTTCCAAAAACATGCACCATCCACATCCAATGTAGAATTGTGGCAGTCATAATCTGCCTTTATTGGTGACTTATCTGGTTTCTCCAAATATGCCATACAGTCCTGCACTTTCCTTTCATATTCAATAAAATTGGGAAAGTAGTACTTATCTCCTGCCTGTATTTGTACATTCTTCATTCTGAAAGATGTTATCCATTTTGAAAAAACAGTCCGACTAACCCCTTCAGTCATTTTGTTTATCTCACTGTCATTTAGCAAACTCTTGATTGTCAAATATGGAGTTTGAACTATAACCCCCGAGAAAATTGTCAGATACTCTGTCTGTCTTATTCCCCAGTTAATGGCCAAAAGCTGTTTAATGCAAGGATGATATCCTTTTTCTACAGGAGTCATTTTCCTGCTACAAAAAGTAACTAGTCTTAACTTAGTGTCCATTCTCTGACATGCCTGTTGTGACCAAGAGTGTAATAACATCCTTGAGAGTGTGTCCTTCCCTGCTGCTGCTTGCAAAATCAAAGGTAATTTACTTGTGGGACCTATCAGCTCCATTGCCTGTGCCAACTTCTGCTTTAACATTATAAATGCCTCTTCATCAGCGTGACTCCATTGTAGAGGCAACTCTTCTTTTTGATCTGACAACATTTTATAGAGAGGAGCTGTAGCTTCTGTGCAGTCCTCTGTGAATTCTTTATTGTAGATGTTGACGATTCCCATGAATGTATGCAAATATGAAATTGTCAAAGGCTTTGGCAATTTCAGAATTACCCTCATCCTTTCCTAACAAGGAGTCCTCCCTGTCAGCCTGATAATGGTTCCTAGAAATTTTACTTCTTGTGACAAAAACTGTATTTTATCTTTGTTTACTTTGAACCCTGCCCCTTGCAACTGTTTCACAACTTTTCTTAGCTGTGATATGTGTTCTTCTACAGTGTCTGACTGTATCAGAATATCATTAATACAATGAATAATGTTATCATCCTTACTCACATCCTGGAAGAATGTCCTCACTATCTGATGAAAAATGACAGGACTGTTCTGAAAACCCTGAGATAATCTAGTTGTGGCATACTGTTGATTTTCAAAGGTAAAAGCAAACCTTTGCCAGTCCCTTTTCTTAAGTGGTACTGCAAAAATCCATTTGCTAACTCTATCACTGTAAACCAGTTACTTTGTGGTCTTATGCAGGCTGCTATTTCAGGAACTCCTGATATCAAATGTGCTCCTGGCTGTGCATAATGATTAACCTTACAAATATATATTATGAAATTGTAACTCCCATCCTTTTTTAACTGGCCATATAGGTGAATTTTTTGGACTATGTCCCTTCTGAATTATGCCTGCATGTTCCAGGCCTAAAATGCATTTCCTCATGTCATCAGCTGCCTCAGCTGGAATTAAGTACTGTTTTTGGAAGGAGGAATGTAATCCCTTGCACCTCCCACTTTAATCAGAACTTCTAACTTTCTATAGTCTGTTTTTGTTTCTGTCCATAAGGTCTGACATTCTTTCTCTATGGTGTTACAAGTATCTCTTTGTTCATCTGTCAGGAGCACTGCCCTGTTTTCCTTGTTCTCTGCTATGCTAACGTGTATTGTTATACATTCTCAGTTAACACTCGATTCACCTTCATCCCTTGTTTTCCACAGAATACAATTGGAAAACATCAATTAATATACCTAGCTTGCTTAAAATATCCATTCCTACCATGGTCATTCCACAACTAGGATATATCAAAAATGTTCCCATTACCAGAGTTTCATCCTGAGTAAACTTAATTTCTACAGTTTCACTGCCCACTGCTAGACATGCGCTACCATTAAAACCTGAGATCAAAGTTTTCCTTCTCTGATACAGCATAAGCCTTCTGTTTGTAACAGGAACTGCTGCTCCCATATCTATTAAGCCATTTTTCCATGGCATCCCCTCCACCCAGATGTCAACTAAAGGTCCACCATCATTTCCTCATTTAAAAAATGCTAACTGAACTATCTGAGTAGGGGGAATACCCTATTTTCTGAATCACTATCATTATCCAGATGCCCGGAAACTTCTCTGACAACACAAATATGAGTTCTTTCTACTGGGAATTATCTTTCTTGCCTACTGCGTATGCAGGATGAACCATTCTTGACATATAGCCTGCTGCCTTTTACATTCTGAGCCATAGGAAGGATCTTCCCTATCTCTTATGGGATATGCATTGCCTTCACCATCATATTGCTGCAATTTAGTATTCCCTCTAGCCTCTTTATGAAATGTTTGACCCTCTATGTTTTCATCCTGCAGCCTTTGCTTTTCCTTCCTGACTTCTTTTTCTTCTGAGTGTTTTGCAAATACCCCTTTCATTATCTGCCTACTTTTTCCATTTTCTGTAGTATACACAGTCCTGTCTGATATGTTCAGGTTTTCTACAGAAAACAGGGAGTCCCATAGCTGGAGGGTTGATGTTGTTCTCTTCCCCTCACTTTTCTTTACTTCTCCCATGTCCTACTGCACCTACTATTTCAAACCAATCTTCATCAGTACCGAGAGAAAAAATGTTATGCTTAAAATATCTCAGTTGTCACTCATTACTCTCCCTCTCATTATCTTATGAACACATTGCACTAATGTGTCAGCAGTTTCCTCATAAATACACTTAATGTCACCTGGCATTCATTTTACTTGTTCCAAAAAATGCATGTATTAGCCTCTTTTGCATTTCTGGATCACTCATTTCTCTGTCATCTATTCTCTAAACAGTTTGAAAAGCCAATTTAAAATGCTGTGCCTGTTCTAGCATCATGTCAAAAACTGTAATATTAAAATATTCTAACAACTTTGTAGTCGAAGTTTGACCTTGGAAATATGCCAAGATTATAGCTCTCATTCTGCCTGCATTCATTGCAAACAATGAAAGTCGTATAACACTTTTAAGTAAATACCAAATAAAAATCTTTGCAGTGAATCATTCCATGTGCTTCCATCTGTATATGAAAGCCAATTTTTAAATGTCAACATATTGTAAAATAAATACCTTTCTTGTCATTCTGATGAGGAATGGTTTGTAACAAATGAGACTGTTGTTTGAGATTAACTGGAGAACCTGTCACTACCTGCACATTTGGAGAATTAATGTTATCTGAACTAACATGTTCTGACATGTGTCTCTGTAATCTGCATGTGCAGCTATATATTACTGTAGCTGTTTCTGCAATTTTCCTATCTAAATTTGTAATTCTCCTTCCTTTGCCATGGCATTCAAAAATTTCTGATGTGCATCCTGTAACTCGTGTATAAGAGCTTCAGTGTCAGTGTTCCACCCATATTTTCTTGTGTATCCATAGCCGCTTTTATATCAACATCAGCCCTAGTCAAAATGTCTAAAACATTTTGCATATACTTCCTAACCTGTATGCCATGTTTCTTTAACATTCACATGTGTTTTTCATTAAGGTCTATCAACTTATTATTCAGCTGTTTGTCTGATAATTCCTTATCTTTGTTAAGAGCATCCCAATGTGGGCAGTAGGTCTGAAACATTTCAGCTGTCCCTACAACCTATAAACTTTTAGCATGATGTAAAAATGAATGGAATTCTCTATAAAAGGTAGAAACTGGCAATGGAAAAAGACTTTTGACTTTTGACTTTATCTGACAAAGTTGACTTGTCCTGCGTAGTCTTTACTGACAATTGCTGTAACACACTATTATGACATGTTAAACAAAAACAAGGATATCTGTCTCCACAGATAAAACATTCAACTTGACTTTTATACTTTTGTGCATACTGATCAAAACAATGAATCCATTTACACATATAAACATTCTCACTTCTATGTCTACAAAACAATGCTGTATTACATTTAACATCACTACTGGCTTGTTCATGCCACTGACATAATAATGTCCAAATTTACCAGGAGTCTGGTTTAAGTCTATGGCCACAAAATGTGTACATTTAGCACTTATATCCTTGATGGTATCCATGTTATTTCAGAAATAGGTTTACTGTTTTCAGAAATGGCTAATAGCTGATCAGGCTGTAGACCAAAACTGCAAACTGGAAACTCCTTCTTTGTCAAAAATGCTGGTGAATGTCTCAGAGCAAATGCAAAGGTGAAATCTCAGTTTCACCCACTTGGAAGGTCCTGATACTACTGAGCTGTTCAATACTGACTGTATGGAGGTTGGCGCCAACAAAATATTAGCTAGTGCTTGTCATAATACTTTTATAAATATTTAAAAGGGTCTGAATTAAGTCTGGCATGCCACTGTTAAATCAAATTATCAGCAAGTACACAGACTAACTGTACAACTGTACATTAGTAGATTTAAAAGGTTTATTGAAACAAGCCAACCAAGCACTACCTTCAAGATTTTTTTAATTTTCTTTATAAAATAGATCACTGTCACATACACTGCACTTCCTCAGCTGACTCAGATTACAAAATGTCCACCAGATCGTCTTTCACAGTCACTTTTATCTAGTTTCAAAACTTTGTCCTTAATGAAACATTTCCTTTCCTGTATTGAAGCATTCTTTGACTGCATCCTTATCTCATCCAGAGAAAAACAATTCTCAGCAGGCCAAAATGTTCTTTCACTGATAGGATAGTCTATAATGATTTCTGCTGTGTTAGCCATTTCACTTTATTCACTTGAATATATGTATACATTCAACTGTTTATGATATTTCAACAAGCATCTAAACATTCAGATATATACTTTTTCTGTTAAGCTAATCATATTTGTTTACTGCATATTTCTTTTCTGTATTTGCATATGCTGTGTTCTAAAAATATCACACTGTTATTATGATAGAAAGCAGTTTTACCAGGTTTACTGTCAATATTTCATTTGCACATTCACCGAATCAAAGTGTGGAATGTCTGAACTCCAAATTCTGTAAATGTCGAACACTGATATTCCGGAATGCTAAATCTCACCCCAATGTTTTTATTTGATAATACTATAGATTGGCGATGTACAATCGAAATTTTGATAGTGAACTGTTTTACCAAAACTCTGTTACTGTGAAGGAAAAAAAGTTCTACCAAATTATATATATTTTTCTATCAAAAACATGTTATTACTATGAGGGAAACCAGTTTTACTTTATATAATTCCATCAAGTTTCTAAATATTTTATTTATAGTGTCCCAGATAGCTGCTTGGTTATTCAGGCTCGCATTATGCATTTTGGTGAAATAGTTCTGTTTTGCTTTCCTTATTAGTAGCAGAAATTTGTTTAATTTCTAGTTCCATTTTCTCTTATGGACATATTTTTTTCTCATTATTGCAACTATACAAGATGTGGGGTGTTCTTTATATGCATGTTTCACATGAGCCTGTGTTTATTTAATAAGTTCAAGAGAAAGGAGTCAATGTGTTACTAACTTTCTCACTGGAATAAAAGGAATAGCTAGCGAATTGATGTCTTGGGGGTTTAGGTCAGGTATTTCATATCTGTTTTATACATTTCTTCTCCACTTTCTTGTGTAGTAATTTTTTTGTGGTGCCTTACATCAGTTTTTTGGCAGTGGTGATTAGGGGATAGAATGTTTCACTATGGACAATAATAGCCATGTGTGCACTAGTATAATCCGGTGTAGTACTACCTCATCTATAGTTGTTTGGTTAATGTCCACTCTAAAGTATATGATGCTCCACTGTGCTTATCCTTTCTTAGTGGGATTGTTGGCATTTGTAAGAAACCAAGAGGTAACTTGTGAGAGGTGATCATTGTTGTCACATATATTCCAAGGAACCAAGGAATATTAAAGTCTCCCAGAGGATTAAGAAGTCATTTTTAACATTTGCTATGAAACCATGTTATAGTTTCTGTCATTAGTTTCCTTGGACTTGTGTTGATGGTCTATGCAACTGATGTAAAGTTTGTTTTGGTATTTTTTATTAGGTCAAATTCTCTTCCATTTTTTTCCAGTTGCCGCTATATGTATTGATGTCTTGACTGCAGACATATTGTGTTGGCACCAAAACATTTTCTTTGTCTTGGCTGAAGATTTCAAGATCTGGTACTGCAAATTCTTTATCTTGTATATGTGGCTTGACCTATGGTTCCAACACTGCTAGAATGTGAGGTCAAACATGATATTTTGTTGCATAGTTTTCTGAAGTTTGTATAGCTTAATTTTTACTTCTTTGCTGTGTTGAAAGGAAAAGAGGAGGTCTTGCTATTCTGCTAGGGAAGCCTTTGAGTTTCTGTATTATCTGAACATATTAGTAAGAGCAGAATAAAATATGAGAAATTTGTGAAATGATTAATTTCAAAATATGCAGTAACATGGTTTTCAAAGTACCTTTCAAGTAGTACTTTTCCTTCTTTTTTGAAAAGAAAAAGAGTATTTAGCAATGCTTTATAAAGAATGCATTGCTGTGTGTGTGTGTGTGTGTGTGTGTGTGTGTGTGTGTGTGTGTGTGTGTGTGTGTGTGTGTGTGGATATTTTTTTAGCTGATTTTTTTGGTTGAGTTTTCATCTGCATCCTTATTTTGCAATATTAATGTTACATTTTTTTAAGGTGGTTAATGTTAGAGTTAAGAAAATTGCAAGGAAACGGGAAAATGAGAGATTCCCATAGTTTAACTGCTAAAAGTGAAACTATATGATTAGCGCAATGTAGCTTTTGTTTTTGTTTTTAGGGGTTATAGAAGAGGACCAGGTGGGAATGGGGTTATAAGAAAAGGTTTTATGGTGAGCTTTGCTACAAGAGAAGGGGTATGTTTCTAACAACAGGAGGAGTTGGAAGAGAAGTGAGAATTCTGTTCTTGGATTAACTAATCACCATTTTGAACTAAGATGTAGTTCATTTTCATAATTTATTAACTGATTCAGTGAAAGGGTGGAATTAGAGCTATATAACTTTATTAATTTGAGGGAGAGTTGGGAAGGTGTGAGATACAGCAGGGAAACAGCTGTGAGTGAAGCTATCTGAAGCAGAATGGGCTAGGCCATAGCCAGCTTCTATCAAGAAAAACAATCAGACAAACCTGTCTATATGAGCACTTAATTTGGATATATGTTCCTATGTTTTACTTCATAGAAGACTGCTCTGCAAGAGCAAATAGTTATTTAGCAGATATAGATAGGTAAGATGAGAGGGGTTTACAGAGTTTGTTCCATCAGCCTTTGGTCAGGACAGCAGTCATCCCCTAGAGTTTACAATGCACAGCATTACACTAACAAGTAGTTAGTTAACAGTTCCACAGTTCTGAAAAACTAATTATTTAAATTAGCATTTTTTTATACTGATTACCTTTATTTTCAGAAATTAGGGTGTTTGTAATGGGATTGTATAGTGTACTGCTTGTTTAGTTATCACATGTACCTTCAAGAGAGCAGCAACTTTTTCTGTGAAGCAGTCTTCCTTCTACTAATGAGGGGAATGAGCTGCAGGTACTCATATATATATATATATATATATATATATATATATATATATATATATATATATATATATATATATATATCAAACGAGCCAGTTGTGAACAGAAACAAAGCCACTACTTTTACACAAATGAAGGTTATAAGCAGTTTTTTTGAATAAAAAAATACTTCAGTTAACAACAGTATCCAAACACAGCTCATTAACTGGGTATTTACTTTTGAGTATATATTAGTTGGCTCTTAAGGAACATGGATGATGAGTGAGCCCTGGTGACAAGCAAAGCAGATGTGTTATGAGAAAAAGTTACTCAAACAGAACTCATGTTTTTGTCAGTTGCCCACCCAACAAAAGATTAATCTAGCAAGCTGTTACTCCCTTAGTTTTTATTTGTTTCTATGTTTATTTATTTATTTATTTTTCAGGAAACAATGGGTGAAACAGAACATTTAGTACTTGCACTGAAGACAGAGATACTCTTGACAGGAGGTGATGGGGTGCATGTTTTGACCAACAATACAGCATCCATTGATTATAGAAAAGGGAAACAAATGTAATCAGTGAACCTCCATCAGCTGTAAATGCATTATATGGCCCAGGAAACAGAGAAAGTGGCTAGACTGTGTCTGAGTTTGCAATAATTGCATGAACCTTTGGCTTTGGCATCAGCCCTCTTTTTCCTCATTTTGTACATGGGGTTGCGGTGTCACATCAGCAGTAACCATCACTTAGAGCAAATGTTCACATACTGCAAAATGATGGCAGAGCACTGTTCCACCATTGTTTTAAATTCCATTCAATAAATTATATATTTATTTATTTATCAACATTTGAATACTGGGAAAGTCCGATGGAGTAGGAGCTCATTTTCAGTGGAGGTTCAGAGAGAAAAGCTCCAAAGTATTACAAAATAATTTAAGAATAATAATTTTACACTCTTCAAAATTAATACAACAAACACAGTTTAAATAATTATACCAAATTAGACATTATATTAAAACATTTGTTAAGAATAGATGCAAGTTATATGACAATGATTTAATAGTTAGAGAAATTTTAGCCAGTTTATAGAGAAATGAAAAGGTCTTCTTCCTCTTCTTTCGGCTTTTCCCGGTTAGGGGTCGCCACAGTGGATCACCTGTCCGCACATGATTGGCAGTAGAGTTTTACAGTGTCGAGTTGCCAGCCCAGCGCCCAACCTTCCACGGAAGGTACACACACACTCACACCTAGGGCCAGTTTAGAGTGTCCAATCATCTACTGCATGTCTTTGGGATGTGGGAGGAAACCGGAGCACCCGAAGGAAACCCACGCAACCACAGGGAGGACATGCAGACTCTGCACAGAAGGCACCCCAGCCAAGGATCGAACCAGAGAACCTCTTGCTGTGAGGCGACAATGCTAACCGCTGCACCACCGTGGCCACCCAGAGAAATTAAAGGTAAGTTAGTATAATACAAACAGGAATTGCAATACAGAATGTGAGAAAAGCAGGCTTATGGTATATTTAGAAAGAAAGCCAGGAGAAAGAAATTGATAGAAGTAAGGAAGTGAGTGAAGAAAGGAGAGTAAGGAGATGTGAGGCATGAATTGGTATTTGTCCACATTTAAGAAAATATTTTATCTCAGTGTTGAGCAAGAACATAGGTTCATAGGTTGGTACTAGGCTATTGGCCCTAGGGCCTATACAAGCCTAGCCATAACAATTCCCTGGCTATTTCTTCCCACACTATTTACTTCCATGGACCCCTGTCTAGCAGGGCGACAGATATGATCCCTGGGGTGAATTTCCTTTCTCCCATCCAATCATCAAGGTTCCTTTTGAAGAGGGCCAAAGAGGCGGTCTGCTTGACATTTATGGGCAGTCTGTTCCAGAGTATGGGGAGTTTCTGGGTCAGGAACCTATCCCTCCAGCATGTTTTGTTTATTGTGATGACAAGGTTTAGATCCCTGGAGTGTGTGGCTCTGAGGGATTGGGATTTCTTCAAGTGTAGCATGTCCAACAGCTCTGGGTTTGGCATGGCCTTGTATGTTAAGCAGAGATCGCCTCGGAGTAGACTATATGCGACAGAGTATAGCTAGAGTTTTTTAAGGCGGTCAGCATAGGTCATCTGCTTTAGGCCTGTGATTCTTTTAGTGAGGTATTTCTGCAGCCTTTCCAGTTGTTGCAGATGTCTTGAGAGGTACATATCAAATTGGGCGTTGTATTCTATAATGGGTCTAATGAGGGATGAGTACAGTGGGACAATGACCTCCTTTTATCTGGATGAAAAGCCCTTAATGATGAGGTGTGCCACATAGAAGGATTTCCTGACTGTTGTGGCAACATGGTTATTGAAGGTGAGACCACTGTCCACCAGTGTCCCTAAGTCTCTTATCACACTTTCAGTGTTTAGTGTACTGCCACCTATGTGGTAATTCATGGGTACATGTTTTTTCCCAAAGGGGATAACTATACATTTCTTGGCATTGAGCTTGAGCCCATGGCTCTGGCAGCAAGCATCTGTTTCTGTAAGGCCCTTTTGTAGAGTATCCACATCACTTGAGGATTCAATAATGGCTCCCAGTTTGCAGTCATCTGTGAACTTTGTTAGCCAGAGTCCCTTAGTGTTGGCCTGTACTTCAGAGAAGTAGTTGGCAAACAAGAGAGGTCCCAGGACTGAACCCTGAGGTACTCCACTTATCTGGAGCTGGATTTGGAGTCAGATACTTTTACAGTGTGGGTTCTGTCAGTAAGCTAGTTGGCAACCCATCGAGTGACGTAGGGATTAATGCCCAGCTTAGTAAGTTTATCTATGATTCCAGAGTGGAGGATGGTGTCAAAGGCCTTGGCAAGGTCCAGGTAGGCTGTGTGGACTGCCTTACCCTCATCCACAGCTCTGGAGACTGATTCGAAGAAGTCAGTCAGGTTCAGGAGACAAGCTTGGCCCTTCACGAACCCAAACTGGGTGGGGTCCAGTGTTTTAAGGTTGCCAATGTCTTTGTTTATAAGTTCCATGCTAATATGTTCCATGGCCTTGCAGAACAGGCACATCAGACTGATGGGGCAGTAGTTCCCAAGATCCAAGGTGGATCCCCTCTTGTGGAGTGGGATAACTGTAGCTGTTCACCACTCAGTGGGCACAAAGCCTGAGGTGAGGGTATGATTAGACATGACATTTAGGTGAGGTGCCAGTTCATTTTGTAGTTCATGTAGTACACAGCCCAGGATGTTATCTGGTCCCATGGATGCTGTATTCTTAGCTTTGGAGAGTGCGTTTTTTACCTGTGTGGCAGTTATTACCGGAATTTGGCAATCTTCTGGTATTGAGATGGGCCATTTAGGGGGTGGGGGGGTGAAGTTGGCACTGAATCGATCTGCCAGGATATTGGCAATATCCCTGGGATCAGTATATTTAATGCCATTCTGTTGTAGCTCAGAGCAGATCTGAGCATTGCCATTTAGATTCTTGACATAGTTATAGAATGCCTTGTGGTTGTCTTTAGAATCTTTGGCAATTTTATTTTCGTAACTAGCTTTGGAGGATTTTATGAGGGATCTTAGCTTTTTACTGATGCTGGTAAGGGAGTTTTTTGCATCCTGGGATTTTTCTCTTTTTCTGCAACACTTTCTTCCTTTTGTTGTGAAGTTTGTTTATGGCAGGGGGACCACTAGATTGGCTTCCTTTTTTTGGAGGAGAGCATCTTGGTTCTATTTGTGATGGCGCGATTCATGCATGAGTGGATGTGCTTGTACAGTGCCTTAGTGTAGGACTCAGCAGTCGAACTTTTAGTTCCCGTCTGCATGGGTGTCATGAAGTCTGTAACTTCTGACTTGAGTAGCATGAAGTTGGCTTTGGAGTAGGTTTTTATGGAGGTTTCCTTACTGGGGGGTGGGGATGGGATGTAGATGTTAAGGATAATTAGCTTATGGTTTGACTTGACCAACGAGGGGGTGACCATAGGTGTGGAGCATTGATTCCCCATGTTGGTAATGACCAGGTCTAGGATATTGGATCCCCTGGTGGGACTATGGATTAGTTGATCCAGGGCATTGGAATTTATGAATTCCAAGAAACATTGGGCAAAGGTGTTGGTACATGAGTAGTTTTCCCATTTAATTGCAGGGTAGTTGAAATCACCTAGTATTAGGGTGTTTGGTTGTATATTAATATTTTCCAGTATGTTTAGAAAGCTGTAGTGGGAATCTTGGGGCATGGTGGGGGATCTGTAGCAAGCTACAATTTGGATTGCAGTCTTACCTAGTGTTAGTTGCACCTGGAGAATTTCAGATACATTGTGTTGGGCAACTACCCTGGTGGTGTGAATATCCTTGGTGAATATGGACACTCCTCCACCTTTAGTGTTTCTATCCTGGTTTGGTGGCCGAAAAGTGTGGTAAGAGTTGTAGCCTGGTATTGCAGGGGTGCTCTCTGGAGCCTTGAACCAGGTCTCAGTTACTGCACAGATATCAATGTTTTCCATTTTAGGAGTGCCTCGAGAGAGTGCATTTTGAGGTTTAGACTTCTAGCATTGAGTAGCATTACTATCAGATTCTACATGCTTGTACCTGTTACGGTAGTTGTTTTGTCCTTTGAACATTGCCTAAAAACAGATCCAGAGTTTATCAGAATGGTTTTGAAGAATAGGAGGGAGGGTATTGACCTGATGGATAGAGATGAGCAGTTCTAGACCTTAGCAACATGGTACAAGTAGAAACATTGCCCAGCAGATTTTATAGGTTTGTGGACATACAAGAGTTTTTGGTCAGTGGATCATAATGACTGATAGGAACACAGATGTGTAGAATGTTATTTAATGCTGGACAGCAGATGGATATATAATATGTAGCTAACACAATGGTCAAAGAAAAATACTGCACTGTAACATCAATAGATGCAAATTAAACCAATGCAATCACTAACCTCCTTACTGCAATAAAGGAAAAGCTAGAAATCAATGAAATAATTTCACTCAAAGTGAAATGTATACACTGAAACATACATAAAGAAATAACTAAAAAGCAATGCTGTCGCTAACTTTCTCACTGGAATAGAAGGAATAGCAAGAAAATGATTGCCACAAATGTTTTCACAACAAAGTACAAAAAAATGTATATATATATATATATATATATATATATATATATATATATATATATATATAATATGTGTGTGGACTAATCATACAGTGTGTACAGAACAGTACAATAAAAGTATAGCCAGAAAAGAAACAAAGTATTCCTCATTACTATGAAGCAGTGGTGACTCCAAGTTTTTTTTCTTTTCTGAGGAACAGTGGCTAGCTAGAGGGGCACATACAGCATGTGGAAAAAAAACACCATACCAATACAGTACATAATACATGGTATGTGGTAACAGCTCACACATAATCTGCTATTTCCCTAAAAAAAATGTGAATGCCATAATCATACAAATCCTGGCAATGTTCACAGCCCAGAAAAACTACTACTTTGTTATGCTCAGTGACTACAGTTTGAATGAAGTGATATTATGCTACAGTGTTACAAGTCAAGAGTGTAGTTACCAGTACAACAGAGGTGGGGAAAATGTCATGCAGAAAGGCTTTTCTGCCTTAGTTAAACATCAAAAATAGAAATTTGGGCTTCTTTTGTTTTGTGCAGCATGGTAAGGAAAATATTTATCAAACAAACACAGGATATTTTGCCAATATTCCACTTAAAACACACATCTTCCCATTGCAGATACTGGTGAATAGCATAGTAGGTTATATGTCTGTTAAAAAGTTCTTTGAAATAAAAGCAAGAGTGGTCAGTTAACAGCTCCTTAATTACAATGATAAGTTTTTACACTTCAGAAAGAATATGAGGGTGGATCTGTCAGCAGTTGGACTAGAAATTGAAAGTCTTAAAACATGCAGTGTAACTAGTTTATTTTGTTGAGCATTTACAATAACTGCTAGAGGTAAGTGCTGCTCTGAGGACACAAGTCAAAGTAATTTTAGCAAATAATTCAAAACAAAAACAGATTCTAGAAGCTGTGCAAGATGTCTGTAACTCAAACTACTGCCATTCTATCAACATGGAAGTTAAAATAAAGAATTTCCTTATATCTACCATGACTTGCATAAATGGAGCTTGAAGTGGATTCTGAGAAAAGACCGCCAAGAGTACTTTCCATAGAGATACAATAACTATAAGCACTTAATGATTCTACTGCAATAAAGTAGAGCATAAATATAAAATGAAATAATTTATAAATGTTGACTAGATTAGCCCTACTAGACAAATGGCCTCTTTTCAGGGGAGAACGAAGGTGGTATTCATATTGATCAGGGGAAATTTGGCCAGAATGTGGGGGAACTTCCCCTACTCTTTCCATATGGGGATGCAATGAATGTGACGCTTCTGGTCTGGACACATAGGTGGCTCAGAGAAGCAGGAAGATAGCATGGAGTTCATAGATGTTAGAGATGCAATAGATTCACTAAGGGAAAGTGAATCTTTGAAGGATGAAGAAAGAAAAGAGGAACATAGTGGAGAAGTTATGCTGAATGAGCAGAATTGCATGGGAGAATATAGTACAGAAGGAGCAGTGTTCCTGGAGAGGATGAAGACAGTCTAGTCTTCACAAAAGCAGTGTGGAGCATTAAATGAGGAAGAAGTTGAATTGTTATTGGATATGAAGGATATTTTTCAATGGAATCTTCTTAGGGAAGAAGATTAAACTCCAATGTGTTCTGTTACAACCCTCCAACTGGGAGAGTTGCAAGATGTGTATTTAAACAAAATGACGAATCAGAGTGATCCAGAAAGCAAGGTAGCAGCTTTGTGAGACAAAATCATGGAGAAGATACAGGAGAAATAGATAGCAGAGATTGCAGTAAAGAAAAGGGCATATGCACAGACGGTAAAAGAGGGAGTGAAATGAATGGAAGAAGCGAAAGAGATGACAAAGAGGAAGTTTGTAATAAGGTTAAGTAGTAAAAAGAAAAAGGTCTCAAAAGGTATGATGTTTGGGACACTGTGATTGCACTATTGGGTATATCACCCAAAGAGGTAAGAGCTTTCATCCACATTATTAAAGAAATATATTGTGACATATTGTGACATGTTATTTGGAACTGGACAGTATATATGGAGAACATTTTTGAACCGTATGCGTTAAAAGGAGAACTGTATTTCTTGGGACTCTTATGTGGTACAAGCATTTCATAGAGAAACTAAAAAAAAAATTTTGTGTAGTTTAGAACAGAGGTTGAAAAAGAAGTGATAAAGGACTATTTAAAAACTTTATGTAAAGATGTTATGGACACAACAGCAGGAGTTTATGGACTAGGGGCTGGGAATGTGGAGTAATTCTGAAAATGGAAAATGAAAGTGTTATACATATTCGATGTGTGATAGACGTAGATGGTAATAGACAATTTGTTAGATATAGAGGGCAACCAAAAACATGCTTTTTCCATGGAAAGGATAATCTCTTGATAAAGAAAATAGTTTATTTGTGGGAACCCAGGGCATAAAGCGTGATATGATGGGCAAACTGGGCATGTATGGATGGATTGCAAAGAAAATACAAAAATTATAGAGCAAATCGCATACAATAATTTGTATGTGATATAAAAAATGTATAGAAAAGGAGAATGAAGGACAAATTTCTAGAAAAGAAAGTAATAAAGAACCAATAGTGGTTAAAAATGAAATAAAGGAAAGAGAAGAAGTGGTTCAAGATACGAGTGAAGAAGAATATGTAAACTGGCAAATAATGAAGGGAAAACTCTATAGGGAAAAGTGAATGACAGAAAAGGGAAATTTAAAAGAATAATTGTGAAAGAAAACAAAAAAGGTAAAGGATAAACATGGAAAGCGATAACTTTTTTTTTTTAAAAAAAAGCTGGAGATCTCAGCAATAAATGTTAAAAGTATAAAGAATTTTAAAAGATGAATAGGCATATTAGAATAGTGTGTAACACTTGATATGCCTATAATTGTAGTAGAGAATACAAGAATGTTAAGAGAAGAAGAAAGGTTACAAGCTGAAGTGTTATAAGAGGGAAATATTTGTAATATGGAGAAAGATACATGCTCAGGAATAGGTGTGTTATAGGTTCATAGGTAGGTACTAGGCTATTGGCCCTAGGGCCTGTATAAGCCTAGCCAAAAATGTACCCTGGCTTTTGCAACCCAAGAAAATTATTTTCCTGTGCCCCTGTCGAGCAGAGCCACAGAAGTGATCCCTGGGTGAATTTACTATTTCCCATCCAATCATCAAGATTTTTCTTGAAGAATGCTAATGAGGAGCTCTGTTTGACATAGATAGGTAGTCTGTTCCAGAGTATGGGAAATCTCTGGGACAGGAATCTATCCCTACAGCATGTTCTGTTTATTGTGGTGACAAGGTTTAGGTCCCTAGAGCGTGTAGCTCAGAGGGATTGGGATTTCTTTAAGTGGAGCATGTCCAACAGCTCTGGGTTTGACATAGCTTTATATGTTAGGCAGAGATCGCCTCTGACTATGCAATATGCGATGGAGTAAAGCTGGAGTTTTTTGAGACGGTCTGCATAGGGCATCTGTTTGAGGCCAGTAATCCTCTTTGTGAGGTATTTTTGTGGTCTTTCTAGTTGTTGTAGATGTCTTGTGAGGTACATACCAAAAGGGGCATTGTACTCTATAATGGGTCTAATGAGTGATGAGTACAGGGGAACAATGACCTCTTTTCTGGTTGAGAAACCTTTTGTGATGAGGTGAGCCAGGTAGAAGAATTTCCCGACCACTGTGGTGATGTGATTATCAAAGGAGAGACTACTGTCCACCTGTGTCCCAAGGTCTCTTATCACATTTTTGGCATTAAGTAGACTACCAGCTATGTGGTAGTTCATGGGTACAGAGTTTTTACCAAAGGGGTGACAGTACACTTTTTGGCATTGAGCTTCAGGCCATGACTTTGACACCAGGTATCTGTCTCAATGAGGCTCTTTTGTAGTATGTCCACATCGTTAGGAGTTTTGATTATGCCTCCTAGTTTGCAGTCATCTGCAAATTGTGTTAGCCAAAGCCCTTTTGTGTTTGCCTGTACTTCAGAGAAGTAGATACCAAACAGGAGAGGACCCAGGACTGAACCCTGTGGTACTCCACTTGTCATTGGTCTGAAGTCGGATTTGGAGTCTGCTACTTTCACAGTGTGGGTTCTGTCCATGAGCCATTTGGCAACCCATCTTGTGACATAGGGATTTATGCCTAGTTTAGTGAGCTTATCTATAATCCAGAGTGGGGGATGGTGTCAAAAGCCTTGGCGAGATCTAGATAAGCTTTGTGAACCACTTTATCCTCATCTATGGCTTTGGTGACTGCTTCAAAGAAGTCAATCAGGTTTAGGAGACATGATCTGCCTTTTACAAATCTGAACTGGGTAGGACCCAGAGTTTGGTAGGGTCCAGAGTTTGGAGATTACCAATGTCTTTGTTTATGAGTTCCATGATGATACATTCCATGGCCTTGCAGAACAGGCTCATCAGGCTAATGGGGTGGTAGTTCCCAGGGTCATTTGTGGCTCCCCCTTTGTGGAGTGAGATAACCATCACGGTGCACCATTCAGTGGGCACATAGCCTGAGGTGAAGCTATGATTGAACATGGTACTTAGATAGGGTGCCAGTTCATTCTGTAGTTCATGTAGAACGCAGCCTGGGATATTGTCAGGTCCCATGGATGCTGTGTTCTTGGCTTTGGAGAGTGTGTTTTTTATCTGTGCAGCTGTGATTATAGGAACTTTGCATTCTTCCAGTATAGAGATGGGCCCTCTAGGGGGTGAGAGGGGGGTAAAGTTAGCACTGAACCTATCTGCCAGGATTTTGGCAATATCAGTTTTTTCTGTATATTTAGTGCCATTGTGTTGTAACTCAGAGCAGATCTGAGTGTTGCCATTGAGATTCTTGACATAGCTATAGAATGCTTTGTGGTTGTCTTTAGAGTCAGTGGCAATTTTGTTTTCGTATCTAGCTTTGGAGGATTTTATGAGGGATCTCAGCTTCTTACTGAGATTGACCAGGGAGTTCTTCCAGTCATGGAATTTTACTCTTTTTTGCAATAGTTTCTTTCTTCTGTTGTAGAGTTTGTTTATGGCAGAGGACCACCAGACTGGCTTCCTTTTTTTAGAAGATAGCATCTTGGTTCTATTAGGGATAGTATGATCCATGCACTCATGTAAGTGCTTATAAAGTGCATTTGTGTAGGATTCGGCAGTCGTACCTCTATTGTCCATCTGCATGGGTGTCATGAAGTTTGCCACTTCTGTCTTGTCTAGGGTGATTAGCTTGTGGTCGGATCTGACCAACGAGGAACTGACCTCTTGTGTGGAACACTGATTGCCCATGTTGGTAATGACCAGGTCTAGGATATTGCTGCCCCTGTTGGGGGTGTGAATAAGTTGATTCAAGGCATTGGAATTTATGAATTCCAGAAAATGTTGAGCAAAAGTGTAATGTTGGTACATGAGCAGTTTTGGTCACAAAGTCAAAAAACAATCACTTGTGTTTTTTCATTTTTTGGGCCGAATTGGCTTGTGTTTTCATTGGAATAAAGAGGAGTTTTACCACTCACTGCTGGTTCCTGCACCTGTTTTTTGCCTTGGATTTTGTTTTTTGACATGAGCAGCTTTCCCAGTTAATGGTGAGGTAGTTGAAATTGCCCATTGTTAGGGTGTTGGGTTGTACCCTAATACTTTCCAATGTATCAAGAAATGAGAAGTGGGAATCCTGGGGCATGGTGGGGGGTCTGTAGCAAGCTACAATTTGGATTGCGGTCTTGCCCAGAGTTAGTTGCACTTGGATAATCTCGGATACATTATGCTGTGCAACTAGCCTGGAGGTGTGGATATCCTTAATGAATATGGACACGCCTCCACCTTTAGTGCTTCATTCCAGGTTAGGTGGCCAAAAGGTGTGGTATGAATTATAGCCTGGTAATGCAGTGGTGCTCTCTGGAGCTTTGAACCAGGTCTCTGTCACTGCACAGATGTCGATGTTCTCCATTTTAAGGATTGCTTAATATGAATTATGTCAGGAAAATAAAAAAATAGATATTACATTAGCAGAATTGGGAAGAATAATGGTGATAGATTTAAGTTTCAAAAAGAGGTGTACGGAATTATTGCACTATATGCATATGTGACAAAGAAGGAGAGATCATGTTTAAAAGTATTCTAAGTTATTCAAATTAATACGGACATAATATTAGTAGGGGATTCTAATTGTGATTTAAGAGAAGTGCAGTGGTTAGCGTTGCCACCTCACAGCAAGAGGTTCTCCAGTTCAATTCTTGGCTGGGGTGCCTTCTGTGCGGAGTCTGCATGTCCTCCTTGTGGTCGCGTGGGTTTCCTCCGGGTGCTCCGGTTTCCTCCCACATCCCAAAGACATGCAGTAGGTGGATTGGGCACTCTAAATTGGCCCTAGGTGTGAGTGTGTGCATGTGTGTGGGCCTTCTGTGGAAGGTTGGGCGCCGGGCTGGCAACTCGACACCATAAAACTCCACTGCCAATCATGAGCGGACAGTTGATCTGCTGTGGCGACCCCTAACCGGGAAAAGCCAAAAGAAGAAGAAGAAGAAAGAAAGAAATGATGTTAAAAAGTATGAGATAATGAAAAGTGGAAAGTTACATATATGGGACAGTATACATTGGACATATAAAAGAAATGAAATAATAATGGAAACTGATTATTTTCTAATATCTGGTCATTTGAAAAATGTGCAAAAAGGGACAAAAATGACAATTGTTTCATATAATTTAGTTATATGGTTAGAAGTGCAAGAGAAAGAAGGATATACAAGAATTGGTAAAGTTCTTACTTAATGAAAAATATCTAGATGGCACATATATGTAGATTATTATTAAATTATGGGCAGATCATATAGACATGACAACTTTTTTTATGAAAACTGGACAAATTTTAAGGAAAAATACAAAAATGATTATCAAGCCAGGAAGAGAAAGAGAGAGAAAAACAATATATAGGCAAATGGGTTAGGAAATATTTAAAGAAGTACTAAGAGATAAGATAACTTTTTATAAAAAGGAGAAGAAAATATATGATTTAAATCAGGAGAGGATTGAAAAGATGCTGTATAAACAGAGATATTTTTTGCAAGGGAAAAAGGAAGAAGTTCCATATTTGATTAAATTATAATGAATGAGATAGAATGACTATGCAAGATAAAATATTTGAAGTAATAAAGAAACATATAGAGAATACTTTTGTAAAGAAATGGATAAAATAAAGGCAAAAAAGGAAAGTTAATTAAAAATCATTATTTCTTTCTCAGATACTAACAACCTATCCTGTGTGTATGTGAGTAGAAACTGTACCTGTCTGTATATATATTGTTAAAAAAATTTAAATTTGTGATAATTCACTGTAATAATTTCACTGTAATTACACTATTAATGTATACTTGGAGCTTTTCTTCCTGGGCATCCGCTGAAAATGGACCTGTATCCAATCGGAGTTTCCCGGTTAACAAATGTAAAATAAATAAAAAAATAAGGAAGATAATGAAACTCTGGAACAAACATAAGTAAGCTTAAAAGAAATCAACTTGGAGAAAGCTATGGGAATGGATGTTACTGAATATCATATGTATAATAATATGAAAGAATGATAAAAATATATACTTTGTGGAATTGTTGAATGTATGGTTAGTGACAGAAGTGGTAGAAAAAGAAATATGTACTAGGATTATGAAATTTAGTTGGAAAAAAGAGAAAAAAGATGACATAAGAAATCAGAGACCAATAGTGTTGAATAATGCTGATTATAAAATCTTTATGAGGATAATAAGTAAAAGAATAGCAAATGTTGTTGTGTCTTTCGGCTTTTCCCAGTTAGGGGTCGCCACAGCGGAACTCCGGTCCGCTAATGATTGGCAGTAGATTTTTACGTACCGGGTTGCCAGCCCTGATGCACAACCTTCAACGAAGGTACGCCCATTCAAGCATGTCTCCACACAGAAGATGCTCTAGCTGAGAATCGAACAGGACGTCTTAGTGTGAGGCGACAATGCTACCGCAGCACCATCACCGCAGTAAGTAAAAGAATAGCAAATAAAGTAGACAAATTACTTGAATATACAAGTTTGGTAAGCAGGGAAAGGGGAGTAGGACAAACCCAGAGTCATACAGACCCTTAAGTCTACTTTTATGTTGTGGAAAAATAATGGAGAATATAATATTGGATAAGTTATTTCAGAAATGGATAGGATGGGACTTGAAACCATATATCAGCATGCATATGTTGAAAATAGATCTAGTTCCACCTGTGACATGATATTATATGACAATATAACAGCTATGAATGAAAAATTGTGCTGTGATGTCATTTTTTATAGATTTAACTTCAGCATTTGACAAGATCATACACAAGCACAGTCAGCTCAAAGGATCCACAGCTTGTACAGTGATAAAAAGCAATTTATTGTAGACCGAACAAAACACTCCAAAGACACAGGGTTAAGCGCTTTCATCTGCCAATACAGACTTCATCAGAACCCCAAACAATAGTTACTGTTGCATTTAAAAGACTTTTTTGGCGCCAAAAATACTTAAAGCAACATATCCTATAAATCTGTATGAAAAAATCACTATAAAGGACAATCATGATAATTATACTAAAAACATATAAGAACATATAAAAACCCAACGTAACCAACCTCTGATGGTTGGAAATATACATATATATAAAAAATAAATGTAAATAATGTACAATAATAAATGATAATATATGTATAAAAATTGATTCACTCAATGTGTAATAAAATAGTAATAAAATAGTAATAAATATTTTGAATATTTTAAATATTTTAAATATATTAAATATATGAAATATATCTAACTAACTTCAAGCCAATTGTAAAAAAGGCTTGATACTAATGAAGTCATTAATTCCAGGAAAACGTGTGACATCCGTTAATATTTGCCATTTTGCTTCTTTCATGGCAAGAAGAGCTTTCCAATTACCACCAAACGGTGAAACATCCACTTTGTCAATAATGAAAAAATTAAAGATATGTGTGTCACCATATGAGGAGATGTGTCTATAAAGTGCATTCTTAGAATCTCCTATTTTAATCTTATAAAGATGTCCATAAATGCTTTGTTTAAGGTGCCTCTCGGTTTTCCCTATGTAGTAGGCAAGACATGCCAAACATGTTGCAATATAAACAACCTTGGAGGTATTGCAATTCCCAACCTTGCTTTTAACATAGGTCCTATTAAAATCCGCCAACCTGGCACCTTCACCTTCCCTAATGGCATCACACTGCCTACAACCAGTAGTCGGTCTAAGGTAAGTCTTAAAGACACTATTTTTGATTTGGGAAAGAAGTTATTTAACATCAAAAGCATCAAAATTGACAACGCCTATTTGACTAGATGTCTATCATTGAAAATAGTTCCCAAAGGACTTCGACTTTTTAAATTACCCTTGGGAATTGAATATAGTGACAATACTAAATCTGTGTTTAATAAACTGTTGGTTTTGGGTTCGATTATATGAACCTATTGATTAAGATTAATGATGAGAAATTGTCTTTTCTAGTTAATGAGGTAGAGAAAATGAATTACGAAATTACTAACGATGTTTCTTTTTCCCAATGGAATGAGTCATATAACAAACAATTTAATACAGCCGAGCAAAAAGCTAAAAATATTTTTTTGAGGAAATGTAGAAAAATTTCAAGGGATTTAGAATTATACCACTACAACAGGGCATATGTTTGGCCGACAGATAGGAAAGAGATGGGGGGAGGAAATAGATTGTTTCAGGGAGATAGATAGATAGACTATGAGTCAAATTTTCAAGGGGGGAGATTTTTTCCTGCCCCCAAAAAACAACATTCAAACAACAGGAGGTGGTAGATTTTGTTCAAATAGATTATAGAGCCTCCACCGATAGGGTGGAATATTCTATGGATCACGAAGGGGGGTTTTCCCCACCTTCTGTTTCGGTTTTTTTAGACACTTCCACTCAGAACGGGTCAAATGAAATTTGGCATTGCGAGGAGAAAATCATTTACTCCCATCATGGATTCAACATTTTTAATTACACGGATCTTAATATTACACAAGAAATGTTTCAGTTATTTACAAAGGGAACTAAATTTATTCCCACTGTACGTTTCAATTTAGTTGACATTATAAAAGAGGTCAAGTTGTTTTGCAGACGTTTGAATCTAGCCCTACAATTCAAACAGGGCGTTGTAGATCAATATGAAGCATTGACAACTAAAAATAAACTATCAAAAAAGAGTACCTACATTCCTATTTCACACCCACAGGTGTTGAATTTTGAAAAAAATGGTTTGCCAAGACATATATGGTCTTACCAAAACCATGAAGAAAGATCAAGTTAAAGACCAAGTTGATAATTTAACTAGGGAGGAACGTAGATGTCTGGACCTATTCATTTCCAATGGGGACATTCGTGTCATGAAGCCTGATAAAGGGGGTGGGATTGTATTGTTTAAAAAAATTGACTATATTAATTCTATGACCAACATTATTCTACATTCTGGTAACTATGAGGTGGTATAATTGAATGAGATTAATGTGGGTTACAAAAGGATAGATTTAGCTATCAATGAATATTTTTTGGACCAAAGGATCACCAAGAACATTCATGATTTCATTAGGGTGGAATTTCCAATTTTGGCCACGATCTTTGGTATCCTCAAAGTTCACAAATGTATTTCCCAGCCTCCTTTCAGGCCTATTGTCTCTGGTAGTCGTTCGAAGACTTACCCCATCGGGGTGATTATTGATAGGTGGACCAAACCTCTATATGAGAAGTTACCCCATCTAATCAAGGACTCTTGGTCATTTTTGGGTCGGTTGTCCCCAGAATTGTGGAGAAAGGGGTTGGTTTTTATGACAATCGATGTGGTTGACCTTTTCTCTTGCATTCCGAGAGATATAGGTCTGGAATTTTTTAGTAATAGTTTGAGGGCATTTTCTGATTTCAGTTGGGACCATACTTGTCTCATTGTGGACATGATGTCTCTCGTCTTAGATTATTTAGAGCACAACCAAAAGCTGTTTGCTGAATTTCCTGTTTGCACTTAATTTTAAATCGTTTTTTTCTTAAAACTTGCATATTTTCTGTCCTTGACCTAGCACTCTTGTGTGGGGTCATTTACTGCACTGTTATAACTTGATATTACTTGTGAACCTCTGCTATCTCTGTAAAAACAAAAACAAAAAAAATCTTGCTTTTTCCCACTTTTCTGAGAGTTAAAAGTTCAGTTACAGGCTTGCTGTTCCTGAACTGTTTGAAAGTTTCTGTGAGGCCATTTTGCTTGGGCTGAAGGAAGGTCTCTGTGTTTATCAGTGGGAGTGACTAACATTGAGCAGCTTCCCTGCCCCGGAGAGGTGGTTACTGACTTGAAACTGTAGTTTTATTGGCCACTAGGGTCATTTCCATAACTCCTTCATCTCCCTCCCTAAAAACCTAGTTCCCTCGTGATTTGCCCGTTTTTTCAGGCTTTTTGGCTGTTGGTGAAGCACCCTCAAGAGGAAAAACGCTGAGAGAAGAAGGGAGCCACTTTTGAGATTTTAAGTATTTTTCTCTGTTTATTTGCTAAGTTTTTCTGCATAGCTGCCTAGCTTGAGCATTTTCTGGCTTGTTAAACTTGATTTCTGTATTAGTAGCTGTATTTAGAGCACAACCAAAAGCTGTTTGCTGAATTTCCTGTTTGCACTTAATTTTAAATCGTTTTTTCTTAAAACTTGCATATTTTCTGTCCTTGACCTAGCACTCTTGTGTGGGGTCATTTACTGCACTGTTATAACTTGATATTACTTGTGAACCTCTGCTATCTCTGTAAAAACAAAACAAAAAAAATCTTGCTTTTTCCCACTTTTCTGAGAGTTAAAAGTTCAGTTACAGGCTTGCTGTTCCTGAACTGTTTGAAAGTTTCTGTGAGGCCATTTTGCTTGGGCTGAAGGAAGGTCTCTGTGTTTATCAGTGGGAGTGACTAACATTGAGCAGCTTCCCTGCCCCGGAGAGGTGGTTACTGACTTGAAACTGTAGTTTTATTGGCCACTAGGGGTCATTTCCATAACTCCTTCATTTGTCCTCGGAGGAGTGGTTTAGGGCAGTGACTTGTGGTTTGTTGGCCAATTTGGGTCATTTCCTGTCTTATCCGGCCCCTGCTATAAAGCACGCTTTAGCCGATTTAGCCCGATTTAGCGGAGTTGCTACTGTTGCACACTAGGGCAGCGCCGGTTAAGCAGGTTTAAACTATTCGGCTACCTAAAGTCCACTCTTCAAATTTTCCTTAAAACTACCTTCCTCGAACTATACTACTGATCTAATCAGCGTATCCTATAATTAAAAGATCATCTCTACTTGACTCCAAGTAGACTATTCTCTATCTGTTAAACGTAGCACTTGCTCCTACAGTACTTATTACCTTGATACGGCACTCTTGTCATAGATAGTACCCCAAAAGGCAACCCCCATTTCTCGGTCACCCACGTCCCCGAATCTTTTTAAAGTTTCTGTCTATTCCTTCTAGCATGTATCAGTTGCTAGTGTCCTCTCCTGCTCAGCTGGTGAACCTGGGAATATTGAGGCAATGTTACAATTGCCTCATGTACACAGACAACCCTCTCCTCCTCCCACAAAACACAAATACATGCGAGAGATGCAACCTGCGGCCAAACTGGAGGCTGAGCTCTCTCAACATAGGACTGGCAAGACCAGTCAGGAGGAGAAGGTTACCACACACACTATAGACCCAGTCTCACATATTACCATTACAACCTCAAATCATACACATAAACACACAAAGACATACTCGGAGGCTCTGATCAAAAATCTACCAAAACAGCAGAGGCCACCAAAGCAGACACCCAAACAACCACCACCTCAGAACACAACACCTGCAACACATAGACCTCACAGTCAGAGTGTCAAACAGTCACAGCCCTAAGGCCAAACACAATGCCAGACACACTAGTCATTGGTGACTCCATAGTCAGACACACTGACGCCCGCTCACCAGACTGAGTAAGGAGAAGGTCACAGGAAGGTGCCTGTCGGGCGTTAGGATCACTCACATAACACAGGCACTCAGGTCTCTCAACAGCAGGTACAAATATGATTCAGTCATTGTCCACGCTGGTGTGACTACATGAAAAGAGACATTGAGGAGCTCTCTGATTATGTAGCCCAGACAGGTATGACCCTGACCTTGAGCAGTATCCTACCTTCACCAAGAATGATGCCACAATACAGAGATAAGATGATCAGCTTTAACAATTGGCTTAAACACTGGTGTCATTCAAAGGGGATCCAGTGTCTGTCTGCCTGGGATGACATGCTGGACAAAGCCACGCTGCTGCCCAAGGGGCGGCTTGCACCTGTCACCCATTCGGATATTGGCAAAGGCTCTTGCCTTTTTAGGCAAGGCTCAAATTCTAAACATACCACCCTAGAACACAAAAAGGAAAAAACTAAGGGTAATGCTGCTCAATGCCAGAAGTCTAAATCTCAAAATAGGCCCTTCTCAGTATGGAGAACATCGATGTCTGTGCTGTGACAGAAACCTGGTTCAAGGCTCCTGAGAGCACCTATCAGGTTTTACCTCATATCATGCGTCCGGCCCCAAAATCTGGACAATACCAAGAAAGGAGGGTATCCATATTCATCAAGGACACCCACACCTCAAGACTGGTGGCCACGATGCATCGGAGACCATCCAGGTGCAATTAACCATAGGCAAGACTGCTCTGCAAATTGTAGCATGTTACAGGCCACCCTCACAAACTCAGGAACCTCACATGGCCTTCCTGAAAACACTAGAGGATAAATGTATCACCAAACACCATCATACTAGGTGACTTCAATTACCCTAATATAGACTGGGAACACTACTCAAGCCCAAACACCCTAGCCCAAAAGTTCCTGGAATTCATAAACTCAAATGCCATGGAACAACTAGTCACCATCCCACAAGAGGAGATAACATACTTGATCTCATCATCACGAACATGGGAGCACAATGTTCAACACCGAGTGTACCCCTCACTGGTGAGATCAGACCACAAAACTAATCGCTGGAGGTCCTCATCCCACCCCACCTGAAATAAAACTACCAGCACCTGCAGGACTGCATGGATAAGGCAATCCCAAGCAAAACAAAGACTCTCATCCAGTCTGGTGGTGGACCCCAAACAAAACAAACAACACAAAGGAGGAAGCTACTACTAGATAGAGCAAAAAAAATTAAAAGGGTAAGACACCCTTGATCACTATAAGTAAAAACTAAGAGCTCTCATAAAATCATCCAAAGCAAATTTCGAGAGAAAATAGCTAAAGACTCAAAAGACAATCATAAGGCCTTCTTTAGCTATGTTAGAAACCTGGGAGGAAACTCCCAGATATGCTCAGAGCTAGTTCAAAATGATGTGAAGATTACTGATCCTACAGACATTGCCAACATACTGGCTGACAGGTTCAGTGCAACAGCCCCCAAACATCTCCAGCCCAAGTGAGAACTGCTCTCTCCAAAGCAAAACACAGCATCCATGGGACCTGATGGTGTCATGAACTCAATGAGGAATTAAACCCACAGCTAGGACAGCTGTTTAATCAAAGTCTTACCTCTGGATGCATTGCCCAGGTGGCGCACTGCAACTGTGGTACCACTTCACAAAGGCGGTGCCTCCACCGACCCTGGAAATTACCGCCCATTAGCTTGACAAGCCTTATCTGCAAAGCCATGGAGAGGATCATAATGGACCTCATAAATAAAGACATAGGAATTTGCAGACTTTGGATCCAACCCAGTTTGGCTTTGTCAAAGGCAGATCATGCCTTTTAAACTTGGTTCACTTTTGAAACAGTCACCAAAGCCATTGATGAGGGAAAGGCAGTCCATACAGCCTACCTCGATCTGGCTAAGGCCTTCGATACAATACCCCATTCGGGTATCATTGAAAAACTCATCAGCTTAAATGTCAACCCATACATCACAAGATGGGTTGCAAACTGGCTGAGTGACAGAACCCACAGGGTCAGAGCTGCTGGCGCCATGTCAGACTCAAAGCCTGTCACAAGTGGTGTCCCACAGGGCTCAGTCCTGGGCCCACTCTTGTTTGGCATCTACTTTTCCGAAGTACAAGCAAACACAGGAGGGTTATGGCTGACAAAGTTTGCAGATGACTGCAAACACATCTGACACAGATATCCTTCAGAAGGGTCTCACAGAAGCGGATAACTGGTGCCAGAGCCACGGCCTAAAGTTAAATGCCAAAAATGCATAGTCATAAAACAAGGTTACCCCTAGCTACCAAATAGGTGGCAATCCACTGAGCACAGAAGAAGTTATCAGGGACCTGGGGACCCAGGTTGATAGTAGTCTGTCATTCGACACCCATGTAGCTAAAGTAGTTAGGAAGACCTTCTACATTGCCCACCTTATCATGAAGGGATTCTCATCTAGATCAAGGGAGGTCATAGTCTCCCTTTACTCATCACTCATCAGACCAATGATTGAGTACAATGCCAATGTATCTGACCCGACACTTGCAGCAGCTGGAGAGGCCACAAAGTTCCTCACCAAAAGGATAAAGGGTCTCAAAATCTGTCCTATGCTGCCCGACTGAAAGAACTCCAGCTCTATTCAGTCGCCACCGCTTGCTCAGAGGTGACCTTTGCCTAACATACAAGGCCATGTCAAACCCAGATTTGATGAATATGCTTCACCTCAAAAATCTAGATCCATCAGAGCCACAAGGGCGGAGACTTAAACCTTACGGGCTATTAATAGGACGTGCTGGAGGGATAGATTCATCACCCAAAGACTCCCTATGCTGTGGAACAAAATCCCGGTACATGTGAGGCAGAGCACCTCGCTGGCCTTGTTCAAGAGAAATCTTGACCAATGGATGGGAGATAGGGATTACCTCAGTGTCACTGCTCGACAGAGGCACAGAAAAATAATGGGTATAGTTCCCCATACTAAAGGGGTGGCCTAAGCCACAAAACGATGGGCTAGGCTTGTAAATGCCCTCGGGCAGATAGCCTAGTATGAACCTATGAACCTATGAACCTATAACTTTATCCAATTTGAGGGTGAATTTTACAAGCTGAAGAGAGGGGTGGCGATGGGGGCCTCCTGTGCCCCCATCTTTGCCAATCTCGTGATGCTAGAGTGGGAAACAAAATTCTTATTTCCCAGTGAATTTTTTTCCAGTATAGTATTTTACACTAGATATTTGGACGATATATTCATTTTATGGAATGGTCCAACCGATAGGATCCCCCTTTTCATTGATTACATTAATCAGACCACAGATTTTTTGAGATTTACTCATCATTTTGACACTTGTGGCATTGCCTATTTAGAACTATATATCAGTCATTCAGAGGAAGGGTTTGTTTCTCGTATCTACAGGAAGGAGACTTTTTCTAATGACTATTTACAATACAGTAGCAACCACCCTAGACATGTTTTCAAGAACGTTTTTAAGGGACAATGTATTAGGGCAGCTTGCATGTCTTCCAACAAGGAGTTAATGTGTTGTGAACTCGATTTAATCAAATCTATGTTCCTTGACAGGGGATATCCGATTTCACTTCTGAATGACATTACTCAGTATGTCAAGGGTGAATGGGGTAACAAATATCCCCCTATTTTGGGTGTTGGTTGCTTTAACAAGAGTAAGGATGGGTTCAACATAGTAAATAGGCATAGAGTTTGCATTCTAACTTATTATCCCTTTGTTCAGTTTATTAAAAACATTATTTGTGAGCATTGGAGGTTAATTTGTATTGACAAAGACTTAGAAGATGCTTTTGGAAAAAAACCTGGTTTTGTTTTTAAGACTGGACCTAACATCAAGAGTCTTCTTGAGATGAGAACACGTATTAAACCTAAGTATGGAGAGACTAGGAAATGTGGATGTTGTAGGCAGTGTGATGCCATTAGGGAAGGTGAAGGTGTCAGGTTGGTGGATTTTAATAGGACCTATGTTAAAAGTAAGGTTGGGAATTGTAATACCTCCAAGGTTGTTTATATTGCAACATGTTTGGCATGTCCTGCCTACTACACAGGGAAAACCGAGAGGCACCTTAAAAAATGCATTTATGAACATCTTTATAAGATTAAAATAGGAGATTCTAAGAATGCACTTTATAGACACATCTCCTCATATGGTGACACACATATCTTTAAATTTTTCATTATTGACAAAGTGGATGTTTCACCGTTTGGTGGTAATTGGAAAGCTCTTCTTGCCATGAAAGAAGCAAAATGGCAAATATTAACGGATGCCACACGTTTTCCTGGAATTAATGACTTCATTAGTATCAGGCCTTTTTTACAATTGGCTTGAAGTTAGTTAGATATATTTCATATATTTAATATATTTAAAATATTTAAAATATTCAAAATATTTATTACTATTTTATTACTATTTTATTACACATTGAGTGAATCAATTTTTATACATATATTATCATTTATTATTGTACATTATTTACATTTATTTTTTATATATATGTATATTTCCAACCATCAGAGGTTGGTTATGTTGGGGTTTTTATATGTTCTTATATGTTTTTAGTAGAATTATCATGATTGTCCTTTATAGTGATTTTTTCCTACAGAGTTATAGGATATGTTGCTTTAAGTATTTTTGGCGCCAAAAAAGTCTTTTAAATGCAACAGTAACTATTGTTTGGGGTTCTGATGAAGTCTGTATTGGCAGATGAAAGCGCTTAACCCTATGTCTTTGGAGTGTTTTGTTCGGTCTACAATAAATTGCTTTTTATCCCTGTACAAGTTGTGGATCCTTTGAGCTGACTGTGCTGGTTTATTCATTGGTTTTGTTACGTTTATTTTGGATTATTAAGATCATACACAAAACACTGATCAATAAATTAGCACAACTAGGTATTGATGTATTCTTGATAAGATGGATAGCTGCATGGCTTACATAAAGGACATGGCAAGCATCATACAGCATGGTAAGAAATCCAAACACAAAAAACAAACTAGAAAAAAAAATGAAACAAATGAACACGCCCTCACTGCACCACTTGTATTAAAACAATCCAAATGGTATCGATATCCACCTTCAATGGACCAAGCAAAACATGAAAGTTTTAAAAAGTAAAGCCTTCACTTTTAATTTCCACTTTTCGTCCTGCTCCTAGCGGGACTTCTTCAGACAAACAACAAGAATCAACAAACTTCCACTTTTTAAAATAAAATCACATTTCAATTACAGTTGAAATCACATTTCAATTAAAATGCTTGGTTCCCTGTAACGGGATTTTAAAAGACCAACCCCCTAAAGATAAAAGACACAGCACATTTTGTACTTTCAGTAGTATTTAACTTTGTAAACAAGTAAAACATGAAAGTAAAAAAATGAAAAATAATAAAAACAAAAAGCAAAAGAAATAAATATTCCCTTCTATAGAAGTGGTGCAGTGAGGGCATGTTCATTTGTTTCAGTTTTTTTTCAAGTATCATACAGCAACTGGACAGGTGAAGTCCTTGGTTACAGTCAGAGTGTCCCACAGGACTCGGTCCTAGGCCCTTACTTGTTCAGATTGTATCTTTCAGACCTAACTTTTTCATCTGAGGTGCTCTATATTCTATATGCAGACAACCTGAAATTGGGTAAACTGATTACATGTGTCTGCAAAATAACTTGACTAAATTGACCATTTGGGCACAGGAGAATAATATGCTGATAAATACATCAAAAACTAAGCATATGAGATTTGTGAGGCATAAATTGAAGGGTGAACATTCAATACAGCACACAGTGATTGAAACTGTAGACCCATTTAAGGACCTTTTCTAGTCATATCAACCAATTGGTTAATGATAGGTATAGAACTATAGGTTGTATAAAAAATATAAAGTCTAGGAAATCAAAAATGATGAAGTCATTGTTTGTTAGTTATATTGGACCCAAACTTGAGTATGGGATAACAATATGGAAACCCTATAAGAAAACATGCATGAATAAACTGGAAAGAGTACAGTGGAAATATACCAAGGGCATTCATGGACATGAAAATTTAAGTTATTATGAAAGAGTAAATTATATGAACTTCTACAGTGTCTCTTACAGATATCTAAGAGGATATCTTATTCATATATATATATATATAGGGCATTATAGACAACTATCTCTGGGAATGTTTGGGGTTATCAAAAAGTACTAGAGAATCATCAGATAACCTGTGTAGAAGAGACTATAGGAATGAGAAGTGTACTAATTGGTTCTCTGACAGTATAGCCGATGCATGGAACAAACTATCAAACTGTATTAAAGCAAGTACCAGTTTAGATATTTCTAATAACAGCCTGGACACTTATTATGGGAACAAGTGTTTTGGTATATTGGCAAGCTAGAAGGGCATTAATGCCCGTGCTTGAAATATTTGTATGTATTTATGTAAGGGAAAAGGAAATCAGGATGTATTATGGATAATAAGAAAAGTGATAGTTTCAACCTTTTTATTTATAATATCATCTAACATTATAGTAGGAGATGTGAGTAAAATATTTTATAAAGAAGAATAATATTCCTTTATTAGCTTAATAAAGGATTTTCAACTGGAAACAGACTGCCATATTTGGATTGCTTCTAAATACCGAATAGAGTCAATGATTCTGTAAAATATTAATAATATTTCAAAATAAGTTTTTATTTCTTGATTTAGGATGTTTTTAAGTTCACTACTACCATTTTCTGATTTCTTCTGCTTTTTAATATATAGTTATTAACTATAGAAACAGGAATTGAAAAACTTTCAGAAAAGTTTCTTACACCATTTTGTTTTAGACTCACTATACCTGTATAGTGGGTTGTTTGAGACTTAAGGAACACTACAGAGATTACTTGTTTCTTATAAAGCATTTGATAAAATATAATATGAATGTTTATGGGATATATTAAGGGATTATAATAGAAGTGAAAAGATAAAAATAATTAAGTCAGTGTATGAGTAGAATAATATGAGAGTAATTTTAAATGCATGGTTGAGTGAATAAATATTAATAGAGTGTGGGATAAGGCAAGGATGTCTTGCAAGGAGCATTTTATTTGCTTTAATTAGAAATGTGGTGTTAATAAAATGAATAGAGCAATAGATACTGCAAGCTATAAGATGTCTGAAGAAATCAAATTCCAATAATTCTCACTTACACAGATGATATAGTTTTGATTACTAAGAATAAAGAATGGATGGGAGAAGGAACTGGAAAAATAAATAGTTATTTAAAAATACATGCCCCCGGATTCTCTCAAGCTTGCACAGCGTGCAAGACTGGTGCAGGAGCTCCAGCAGGCAATATGTCTGCCGTGCGATCCAGGAACAGCCTACAGGGGCATGCACGAGCGTTCCTGCACTAATCCTGCACGGACGAAGCCCTTGTATGCAAATCACCCCATTTGCAGGAGAAATCTATGCAAATGAGGTGATTTTGCAATCCAGGAAGCTTGCAACCATCCGTTCAGGACTAGTGCTATCTGCAGAAATGAACTCGGTTAGTAACCGAGTACATTTCTGCAACATCCAAAACGGAGCTGTGACAGCTCCAAATAAAGGCTGCATATCATATAGTAAGCATGCCAATGGCCAAGTAAAAGGCCATTGGCATTGCAAACAGTAAAATAAATAAAAAAATCAATTTTATTTTTTTTTAGCCAATCTCGGCTGTGTAAGCATAGAGCAGTGACGTGCAAACGGGATCAGGGGGAAATAGCAAAATGAACCTAAATTAAGCATTCTAACTAAAATCAGTATTTTGCCATGCAAGTCAATGGCAGTCAGAAGACAACATGGCCAGTGAGTAGTGGTTGCTAAGGGGTGAGGCTCAGTGTGGGACATGTAACTATGCATTAGCAGGCAGTCCTATGCAAATGAGGGGAAGGATAGTGAATCCCAGTCTTCCCCATCATGTGAGCTAGGTCCCAACAATGTAAAAGTAGGAATAGCTTGGAGTAAGCCTAGGAGTTAGGTGACATCATGGGGGGTGTCAGGCATACTGTAATCAGATTGGAGCCCTGTGGCTTGGGTTTTCTCCTAGCTTAGCACAGCTAAGCTAGGAGGTGTGTCTAAACCCGCCTAGCACTCTTTACAATGCCTAAGCAGGTGTGCACACCACGCACCAGGTTTTAAAGGCAGAAAACAAAAGTTAAACCAGGAAATAGCAGCTCTGTGCAGATTTGTACACTCTGTTTTGTGCAGTGCACCCCCAGGCTTAAACAAGAAGGCAATGGGAAGGAAAAACAGCAGTAAGAAGCTAATCAAGGAGAACTAGCATAGCTGGCAGGTGAAATGTATCAGAATCATCCAATTACACAGGCAGCAGACCAGCCCAGCCAAGAACACTACTATAAACTATGCAAACACCTTCCTCTCTGGTTTTACCCACACTCTACACCACCGGTGTAAACAAGCGGGGAACTTTTAACACTCACAACAGCAAAATGATAGGGGCTGCAATAGCTATCATACAACAACTTGTGGAAGAGGCTGAGGGTGGTGAGGATGTGAATGTTGATGACCAACCCACAGTAAGGGGATGGAGAAGAGCATACAGACCCAGGGTAACCTACCAGGGGCTACATGAGCTGGACATAGTGGAGCACTATAGGGTGGACAGGGACCTCCTACAGCAAATTGTTGAGCTGTGCCAGCCATGCCTCACACACAGAACTAAAGAGGGGAAACCCATTCCAGTGGATACCAAGGTATATGTAGGCCTAAGAATACTAGCTACAGGTACCTTCCAAAGGCCAACTGGGGATATGATGGGGATCTCACAGGCATCAGCATCCAGGGTACTCCACTAGTTCCTGGATACCATGTCAGCACATGTCAGTGAGCACATATATTTCCCCAACACCCGTGAGGTGTTGGCCAGCAATATGCAACTGTTCCACCAAATAGCAGAATACCCTGAGGTAGTGGGTGCTATAGACTGCACGCACATATGCATCAAAGTACCACCCGGTGAGTGGTGTAAGGTCTACATCAACTGCAAGGGCTTCCCCTCCATCAACTGTGAGGTTGTGTACGATGCCCAGGGCATAATAATGAATGTGTGTGATGGCTGCCCTGGAAGCTATCACAATTCCCACATCTGACATCTTATACAGCTGTACCAGAGATTTTCCATTGGAGAAATCCCTGACGGTCACCTAGTGGGGGATGCTGGATATGCACTGGAGCCATGGCTGATGACACCCATCAGAAATGCACACACACCCGAATAAGAACTCCATAATGAGGCACACACACAGACCAGACTATTATAGTAGAGCGTGTGTTTGGGATGCTGAAGTCACAGTTTCGGTGCCTGGACACATCCGGTGGAGCCTTGCAGTACTCTCCAGCTAAATGTACCCAAATTGCCCTCGTATGTGCCATGCTACACAATATGATCCTGCAGAAACAGCTGCAGCAGGAACAGCACGGGGCAGGGCCACACAGCCCCCCACCATTGCCAAGGTCTGCACAGGCACAGAGTGACTTGGAGGAGGAACAACCTGAGCCTGCCCCAGTAGGCAGAAGGTGGTGTGCCCAGTATGCCCTGGCCTTGACAAAGAGGCAATGCATATACACTGACACAGGAGGGACCCAGGGAATGGCAACTTTCTCCAACTCTCACACACAGTAAAAGAGATGCCAAACATTACACTACCTGTGCTAAACCATGTGTAGGGAGTGTACTATATGCATCTGACATAGGCAGCCTTGCAGTACCACCATAAAATAGTGGGACACCCTCAAGGTAAGTGACTCACACATGCCAGTCAGGGGGGTTCACATACCCATCAACAGTCACAGCCAACAGGACAGGTGTAGACAAACACAAACAAAGGCTGTGCTATGGCCTCTGAATGATGCCTGTGGATAACAGACGACAGCAGGTCAGGTACTGGGATGTCAGTTTTGAAGGGTAGGAAGTCTGAAACTAACATGTAGGTAAATAAAAGCTAAGATCTGTAGTACACTGGTATGCCTCTAGGCAGCATGATAGGTAAGACTACAGAATGAAATGGAGTATCTGACATACCAGTACAGTCATAGCAAATGTGTACAAGTGTCAGGTGTGCCCCCCATCCTATGTAGACATGTCATAACAGGCAGGTGTGTCCCCCAATCCTGTGAGGACATGTAAAAATAGTCAGGTGTGCCCCCCCATCCTATGTAGAAATGTAGTAACAGTCAGGTGTGCCCCCAAAGCCTGTGTAGAAATGTAGAAATAGTCAGGTGTGCCCCACCCCATCCTACTTAGAAATGTAGTAACAGTCAGGTGTGCCCCCCAAAGCCTGTGTAGAAATGTAGTAACAGTCAGGTGTGCCCCACCCCATCCTACGTAGAAATGTAGTAACAGTCAGGTGTGCCCCCCAATCCTGTGAAGAAATGTAGAAATAGGCATGTGTGCCCCCCATCCCATGTAGAAATGTAGCAACAGTCAATGCCATGTGATCGACGGACACCCTGCAGAAACGGTGTGCTACCTGTAGGTGTACAACACATAGGTCAGCACTGCAATACAGACTACCTGGACTTGATCCATGCATTCAATACAGACGGGCATACTGGGCATGCTCACACACTTAAACACATGAAGGCCCTGTCTGCAAACACCAGTGGACCAGACATAACTGGCAGTCACAGATGTTAGTGCAGACACTCCTCAGTATGCACCACACATGCTTTGCACACACAGTGGACAGGAATGCAGACATATATCTAAGGACAACACACTATATTAAGCCAAAGGTAGACGTACATAGATATGTGGAAGAGGGTGACTGTGACAAGGAGCCATCCAGGCCTGTCCCACCTGTCACACAGCCAAAGGGCCACAACCACATGAGGTTCAGATTCCACTCACTGTAGATGCTAGCCACTGGTATATGTCAACAGTACAGACTATGTGGTGCATGTGCTAACTGTGCAACATGACTGTACAAGGAAGGTGTCATCTAGCATCTGTATACATGTACCTCATGAATTATGACCCTGTGTGTGCCCGCATGTGGTGTGTCAACCTCTAGATAAATGGGTTATGGCCCATGCACACACACACACACACTGCCCTCCCCATAGCCCTACTATGACAAGCCTGCTGAGATCATCCACTGTGAAATACACCTTTGGGCGAGTTGTAGCCCAGTAATCTCCATGGCGTGTCCCATAACTGCATACTGCTGTAATGTGATAAACTAGTTAGGTAGGTGTTCTAATCCCAGGCTTGGCAAGTGTGTGTGTGTGTGTGTGTGTGTGTGTGTGTGTGTGTGTGTGTGTGTGTGTGTGTGTGTGTGTGTGTGTGTGTGTGTGTGTGTGTGTGTGTGTGTCTGACTCTGTCTGTGTAGAGAGCAATGTTTTTTTAGGGTAGTCACACTCCCTACAATTCAAATGCTCAACTTTGGCAAGGCTGCTGATGTCATCCACATAGAAGTACACCTCTGTGAAGGTTGTAGCCCAATAATCTCTGTAGCACATGCCATAACTGCGTACTGCTGTAGTGTGATATAGAAATGTGGTAGGGTTCTATTCCCACTCATGGCAGTTCTGGATATTTTGTGTGTGTTTCAATGTCTGTGTAGGAAGCAATGCATTTTAGGCTAGTCACACTCAGTACATTTCAAATGCCCTACTTTGTCAATCCAGCTGATGTCATTCATTGTGAAATACACCTTTGGGGAAAGAGTTTTCCAGTAATCCCCGTGGTGGGTCCTATAACAGGTCCATGCTGTAGTGTGATATACACCTCTGTTAGGGGTTCTATACCAACACTTGTCAGTTGTGGATGTTTTGTGTGTGTGTGTCATTGTCTGTGTGGAGAGTGATGCATTTTAGCCTAGCAACACTCACTACAATTCCAATGTCCTACTTTGGCAATCCTGCTGGTGTCATCCAATGTGATATACACCTTTGGGGAAGGAGTACTCCAGTAATCTCCGTGGCGCGTACTATAACTGCATAGTGCTATAGTGTAATAAACTAGTTAGCTAGGGGTTCTACTCCCAGACATGACAGGTGTGTGTGTGTGTGTGTGTGTGTGTGTGTGTGTGTGTGTGTGTGTGTGTGTGTGTGTGTGTGTGTGTGTGTGTGTGTGTGTAACTCATATCCTGTGTGGAGGTGGGTGTGAGTGTGTGACACCTGGCCCCAATGTGGAGTGGGTTTTGCAAATTTCTTATATGGTGGCCCTAGTGTATATCACAATGTCTACCATACAGGGATAACAGATGTGGAATAGCCAAGAGGCTGGGGTGCAAACCCATACATGTGACATCAAGGCCAGGCAATCACAGTTAGCAACCTCAGTATTACCCAGAGCACACTCTCAACTCATGTCTCATACACACACACACACACACACACACACACACACACACACACACACACACACACACACACACACACGCCTAGGCAACAGCCAGTATGTTGGTAGTACACTGCATATTGACCACTGATAGTAACTATGGAGTGATTGCAATGGGCTACAGAGGGCATGGCACCCTGTCCATCTGTCCAATAGGCATGTACATGCAGACAGTGCACCTTCCCCATGTTCCCCACTGAACATTACAACACCTGTGGTGCCATCACATGTGACTCACAAAGGACATGCCATTCCTGAAAACATGCCCTGTATGGACAGATGCCACTCACACCAGGGAATGCCATTAGCAAGTTATCAATGTAGGTGCAGGGTAAACCTGCTGTCCATTACCAGTTCCCACCACAGGTCGCCAACTGGCACATCTGATGATAATCTGTGTACACAACATGGGCCAAACACCCCAGGTACAGTTCCACATGTCACTGTACATGCATGTGGGAGCTGTGCACATCCCAGGCACTGTCCATGTCATGTACTAAGGAAAACATACATGGCAAGTGAAGCACATCTTTGTCCACACACAGTAGTCACCCAGGTGACTGGATGGGGGATACAATACCCACCTGTGTGGGCAAATGCAGACACTACAGCCCTGAGCCGCAATGCAGGCCATTGCCATGTGGCCTGATGCCAAGGTATACCCATCACATAGCCTTGTATAACCATCTGGCACAGTCGACCACCACACACCCGTGCAGAAATGCACCCATGCATGTCAGTACTGGCACCCTGTGTGTTTTTGTGTGTGTTGTATGATGCATCTGATTACACCCACACTCACTGCAACCCCTATTGACATACTGAAGCATGCTGTCTGATGTCAGACACCTCCCCATACCTTTTGCCCATATAACCTCCTTATGACCCATGTGGTGAATGTAATACCTGCACAGTAATGTGTTGTGGCAATCTCACTAGTGATGAGTTGTAATCCTGGCCCTGCCAAGTGTGTCAGTGTGTGTGCATCCCTGTGAGAGTGTGGCTGTGTTGACGCTGGCACCTGTTCATGCTGACAGGCATCTGTACTTCACCTACCATATAGCTACCATATCCCTGTTGCAGATGTCACTCACCATCACATATATGTTCTGAAGGCTCCACAACAGGTAACCTATGTGGTGCATCCAATGACTGCATAGAACTGTGATAGCACTACATAGTTGTCAGGGGCTTGATACCCTGTGCTGGTAGGTGTGTGACACAAAGATGCTTAAGTTTTACTTTCCCACCCCTCCCTGACTTGTCTTTGCCTCTGTCTGCCTCTCTCACTCCTTCACTGGTGGATGTGAAGACCTACACCTGCTTTGCTTAGGCAGCAGTATGTGTATTTTAGGTAATGCTCATGATCAGCTGATGGCCTCTGCACGAATTGCAGCCCTCCCCTAGCTGATTGCATGTGGAACAACTGAGGTAACATTCCCATAGCCAATTGTATTGAAACATACTCCAGTATCTAGGAACATCATGTTGGTGTTGGGTGTTTTCACTCACTGTGAGCAGGAACTCAATCTGTTGTTTGGCAAACAGCATCTCAGATGAATTGGGGATTTACCTCTGACAACATACACTGTGGAAACATGCCAGCACACAGGAGGGGGATGTTCCTGACCTGACTACAGACTGTAAGTGATGCTATACTGGATTCAGAGTAATGTTGGTTTAACAGGGTATGTGCGGATATGGCTGTCCTACATGTATTAATAACTGCCATGTCAGTTCTATGTTTATGAGGACTCCCCATCTGTAGGGTCATCTGCAGACTGGGCAGTGTGTGTTGCCTTTGGTTTCATGTGTTACCCACAGAGGATGTATCTGTGAACTGCAGAAGGTAGTGTGAGTATTGGTGGCCTAATGGTTAAGGTCTTTGTCTTACAAACACAAGGTGCAGGGTTTGAATCTCACAAGGGATAATTGGCTAGACTTAAAATGGCTCACAAGAGCAGTTAGCTTAGTACTAATCTATGAACCTATGAACCTATGTAGATGGTGAAAGCCATGACAGTTACTGACTTCATATCCCTCATAGGACATATGTTGTGACAAACCCTATTGCAACAGTAAATGCATGATGTTATCACAACAACATGTCAATATTGGCCCTGTGTATGTGCTTCCAGCCACAACTTTGTCAACCTTTGTACATATGTCATGCATTAAGAGGTGCATATGTGCTGTACACCATAATTAGTGTCATCATATCTGATAACAAGCCAGTGAGATATCAGACTGCTACACATGTTATGTACAGTAGGGGTTATATTTGATGACATATCCAGGGCATTCTGCGGTTGTTTGTACAGTACTGAGGTCTGTGTACTTATGATGAATGTCAACAGTGTGTGTATTGTTAATATGTACCTTGGCCTGTGTATAGACTTTGGTAGATGTCATTGTTCTAGGTCCCGTCCCATCTGATGTTACATGCTGCTCCCCACTGTATGTTACCGTATTGGCTTACATGTTTGTAGGGTCATACACACACATACCACAGACAGGCATCAGGCCACACAGTGTAGTGGCCCAGTATATGTAGGGTTAGTGTGTGAGTGGCACATATGAGGATGGTGTTGGACAGATAGTCCATATACTGTAATATTATGCTAGCTTACCATATGTGGCTGTGGCTGTGTTCACATTGGTTGTGCACTTTCACACAGATGTATCTTACCCTGTGCTGTCACATGCATGTAGAGCCTGCTATATATGCAGGTACATGTGCATTCCCCCATAGGAGATGTAGGCCAGTGTTGAGCCAGTCTGCCTGTAGTCTGCACAGTGCTTTGTTACATGCCTAGCAGCTTAGTGTACTTACCCAGTGAGATGCCATGTTCAGATACTTGCCAGATGTACTGCTGCCGGGCCTCCCTTAACAGTCATGTATGTCAGACAGAGCAGTGGGATGCTGTACAGATGTATGTCAATATCTAGTGAGTAGTATGTGGCCATGGCACCTCTGTACCAGCAGTTATTATGTGTCAGGACAGACAGGGGTGTGTGAATGCATAACCTATGGGGGTGAATGTATGCCAGTTGTTATACGTTATACCCATCTACATGGCTGTTAACATCCATATTGTCAGGTTTGGTCCACATGTTCTGCACTAAGGGGTTCTGTGTATACATCTGGACTGTACAGAATATGTCAGAATGTCCACATCTATTGGCCAATATCTCTGCTGTAGTCCACAGCAGCATTATGTGCTTGCAGCGGTACTGTGCTATGATGTCCTTAGGATGTCTGTCAGGAGCCAATGACGCACATGTGAAAAGCAGATGTGACCTCCCACACACACCATGTCTATGAAGACAATCCCTGTTACAGTAGCAATAGTCTACTAATATACCCACTATACATACCTGACATCCCCTTGCACTATGAAGTTGGGACTATAGGGGCTGAGGTAGGGCTACACCCCATGTTCAGGACATATGGTGAATATATATGTGCATATGATTATCCAGATATCTATATAGATAATTACACATGTACATATCGACAGATATAGATGGGTGTGTATACGTGCATAGATATGCATATACACACCCAGATATATACATATCCAGAGCATTATATGTCTACACATATACAGATAGTGATACATATGCACATATACATATACCACACTGCCATTCCTGCCAGCAGTCCACTGCTGTTGTATCCCCCACACATACGATGGAGCTGGGGCCATATAAGTGTGGGCTTCACCAACACAATACATGTGCACCCATATGCACTCCAGAGGTCAGTGTATGTAACAGTGGTATATGGCCCTGTATTATTAAGTCTGGGGGGGTGCACCATACATAACCTCGGCTGTTACAAAATGTGGGGGTATCAGGGGTGAGCTGCCTTAAGGTATCTGGATGTACAGTACCATACATTTCACCTATCTTGACATTACTTACATAAAGTGGGTTACTGCAGGCCTACTGCCTCCTTCCATACAGACTGTTCTGTTTGCCAGTGTGCCTGTAATGGTGTCAGTTATGCCTTGTTATGTAACAGTTACATCCCATTTGGTCAACTGAAGTCTTTACCACCTAGTGATTGTGTACAGGGTGTAGATAGAAGCTGCTGGAATATACACCTGCATCACTTACTGTTGATTTTGTGTTATCCTGTGGCCCAGTCTGTCTTCACCGTTGTACGATTTGGAGGGCTTGGTCTGGACAGCAACAGTTGTGGACCTTTCCAGACTACTGTATTAGTATAACTGTTTCACAGTTTCATTACTCTGTTGATATGGATGTCAGTGTATGAACACCTATGTGACATGACATATACATGTGTAATAGTACAGAAATAAAGGTTTTCCATTTCTGCAAACCTGTTTGTGGTGTTTTATCCTGTGGCCTCTCTGTGGGTATATGTTGCTGGCACCAAATGTCATTTGTATGGGTGGCTCATCCAGTGTCCAGTTATTAGGGTGTTAACTGTAGGCATAATGGCTGTTCCATATTGTGTGCACCTACTATATAAGTATCTTACTGTACATATCTCTGCGAGTGTATGTGTAGTCACATATATATCTAGCAATAAATCAAAAACTGCTACCCAAATGTGAGAACTCCTGTATAAAAATACAAAAACAATAGTACAAAAAACCAGGAGAACAAAACAACAGTTTTCTCCCACATCTTTTTCAAGGTTGGGCCCACGTACTCCTCCTCTAACATTCTTCTCTTTTGTCTCCCCCTGTTCGTGGATCTGTCCCTTCCTCCCCTCCTGAACTCTTGTATGGGGAAAGGGGCAGGTCCATCTACCGCTGATGGTTTCTGACCAGACAAACTATTGGTCTTCTTCCTAACCGAGCTGGACAGGGCAGAATATTTGTATCTACATCCAACTCCAACCGGTCAGTATTGGCATCTTCACTAGAACATTCAACAATCGACGCTACAACCTGAGGTTGTGAGGTATCACTCATAATACCCTCATTATGTAATAAAGCTGTAGTAGCAACACTATTCCCAACATTACAGTGTGATAAAACACTCCCTGTCACAGATAACATCTCACTAGCAAGACTCCCATTATTAGCAACTTTAGTTACACTTTTTGTTTTCAACACATTTGGAACAGTTTTATCAAGTCCGTTTCTTTCAAAGTCTGTCCTCGGCCAAGTAAAGACATGGCCGTCCCTGAAATCAGTGGTGTCTCTATGAATCTTGCTCTGCTTCTGTTCAAGCTGTGTGAGCTGTGTGAGATGTGGGAGATAACCACAAATTGTTAGTTTGGAACATTTCCCATAGACCCTTGGATAAGGATGAAATTGAAGTTCTAGATAGGGGCTTGACATTTATACCGTCCGTCAAAAGTGATATCACTGACTCAGTTATGGACGTGAAGTTGTTTGCCCGTAATCTGCAATTAAAATTTGACTTTGGTAACAGTGAACAAATAAATCAGAGTCGGACTCTAAGAAAACCAAATGAATATGTTCCCAGATTACATCCGTTAATTGATGTGTTTTCCCAGTTAGTAGAGGAAGATCTACATAAAAACAGTTTTAACAACAGACACAGGAAAAGGTATGGTAATTTAAACCCGAGGCTGAGAACAGCTTTAAAGATGTTAAGAAGTGACCGTAATGTGATCATTAGACCAGCAGACAAAGGGGGACTGGTGGTGGTGATGAATAATAGTGACTATGTTGAGAGTATGGAGAATATGCTGATACTCCCAGTTTTATGATCGGATATTATCCAGCCATGTGGAAAAGTGTATTAACGAGGTCTCCATCTCCTTGATGGGCTTAGTTAGTAATGGGATGATTAATGACCAGTTATATGGATTTTTTTCTGGTTAAAAATCCAATAATTCCAAGTATTCAGGGTATGCCCAAAATCCATAAACATCCTTCCCATCCACCGATGAGACCCATTGTTGCAGGGCGAGGTTGGGCAACTGAGCCCATCTCCCTGTATTTGGAATGTAGACTTAGACCAGTTGCCAATACATATGGTCACATCTTAAAATATACTAAACAATTTCTTTTGATGTTATATGACAATATGTCATCTTTACCTGTAGATCTGCCATACTGGCTAGTCACCTTGGATGTTCAATCATTATTTACTATGATTCCCAACCATGAAGGCATTGAATGTGTACGCAGGTGTTTGGAATTAGACTCAAACGTTTTAGCATCTTCTATAGACACCCTATGTGGGCTATTGAATATAGTGTTGACCCATAACATTTTCACATTTAATAACAAGACTTACATTCAGAAAGATGGCATAGCTATGGGCACTTCATGTCCCAATAGCTACGCCAATCTAGTGATGGCAGATTGGGAGAGGTGTAGTCTATTTAAACTGGAGAGCTTCAAGAAACATGTTAGGTTTTATGTAAGGTTTGTAGATGACCTTTTTATGGAGTGGACAGCAAATAAACAGGACCTGGATAATTTTTTAGGACAGGTTAATTTCCTGGTACCATACCTAAAATTTACCATGAGTGCTTCACTGGCATCAATTCTATTTTTGGATGTATTTATTGAGAGACTTCCATGTGGACTATTGTACACAGGGGTCTATCGTAAATCATGTTATAGAAATTCTTTATTACACAGGGGCAGCATGCATCCTAACTTTGTTTTTAGGAATATAGTGAGAGGACAGGTGATGCGGGTTTCCCACCTTAATCCTACTGAACTTGGTTTTCATAATGAGTTGACAAACCTCCATGACCAATAGCTTGACAGGGCTTATAGTATAGAAGAGATTAGAAAAGGCTTCAGTGGAGTGGACGCACTGAGGAGAGATTGAGCAGCACCGTATTTTATGAGCAGGGATGCTATGACAACACACAGTGACAGTGTAGTAGAGAGGACAATGAAACTCAAGGATAGTACTAGGGTCTCTATCTATTATACACAGGATGTTAATGAGATTAGAAATATCTACTTTAAGCATTGGGGTATTCTTACTGTCGACCCAGTGATTCGTGACATTGTGGGTGATATGCCCAGGTTTGTTTATAAGAATCGTATGAACCTTCATAGGATTTTATGTTACCCCAATGGAAATAATCATGATATATACAAGTTTAAATCCATTACTAGACCTTGTAGGAAATGTAATTTTTGTTGCTTTATAGATAGCACTGCAACTTTTGTACACCTTCTGAGTCAACAGTGCTTCCATTTTTATGCTGAGGCCAATTGTAATACGTAGCATATAGTTTATTTAGCTCGCTGTATGACTTGCCCAGCTTTTTACATGGACAAGACAGACAGAAGGCTTCGAGACAGGGTTAGAGAGCATGTATACAATATTCGTATTAGATCTGATAGGAATGCCCTTTCCAAGCATGTCATGGAGACATCTAACAGCATGCTTTTAAGTTTCTTGTTATACAAGTGAACTCACCCTCTATAAGAAGGGGTGATGTGATCAATTTTACTGAACAGTGTGAAGCCAAATGGATTGTTAGGTTGAGGGCAGATAAGGAGCCAGGTCTGAACGATAGAGTACCCGTTAGACCTATGTTAAAAGGCAGGCGAATTAGGATTTAGTTTTTATATCTATCTATATATATATATATATATATATATATATATATATATATATATATATTGTATATAATAGATTTGCATTATTTATGTATTTTAATAATATTGTCTTGCATCTTTAGTTTAGTTAAGTTTTTAATATATTTTTAGAGGTATTGGATCAGCCTTATACTGTTTATGATGTTTAATTAATGAGCATGCATTGACTAAGAACTACTTGCTCTTTAATTAATTGTTGACTAATTAATTGGAATACAGGAAATGATGTCAGCTCTACAGTATAAATAGTTTATTTTAAAAGTATTGTTTTATATTGGCTTGAAGAAGCCCAGTCGGGTGAAAGCGCTTGCCATTTTTTATTTACTTGTTGAATAAATCTATCTTTTGCATCAAATGAGGATTACTTTGTGCCTACATATGTGAGACTGCATTTATTTATCGGTGAAGTAAAAACTGCCTGTTTTGTACTTCGGCTCAGCCTGGTGAAGTGTATACTGCTTGCTGTGCATTTTGGTTCAGTACGGAGATCATTCAATGTGGATCCTGTTCTGTCATTTTGTACATATATATCTAGGCTTACCTTTAAAAGGGCGAACAGAACATTTCTGAAAGGCAGTCTGCAAAGTTTGCAAATGCCGAACGGAAAAAGGTTCGAATGTGCACTGAGCGAATGCACAGTGAGATTCACTCATTGCACATTCGACATTCTGGGGCAGATTGCACTATAGTGGGGATCAGGAAATGGGTCCTTTCCCCACTGTAGTGCGATCTTGGAGTTAGAATAATAAAGTAGGGGGGTGGCAGGCACAGCCCCCCACATGGGGGGCTTTACACTTGTTTTTTTTTCTTCGACATTAATGTTCGAAAAACAGCAAATCTGCTTTTCGATTTGCTGTTTTTTGAACAGTAAGGACTGTCGACATTTACAGTTTCGTGGTTTCAAGTTGCTCATATGAGCACTCGAACCAGTGTGATCCGCAGTTTTAAAGGTAAACCGTATATATATATATATATATATATATATATATATATATATATATATATATGTGTGTGTGTGTGTGTATATCTCTATCTGCATAAATGTGTCTGTGTATATGTATTCTAGGGATGTTGATAGCTTCCACATTTTATATTTCCAATGGGAGCCAGACTGTACTGCATGATATGTTACCAATACTAGCCTGACATTATACAGGTGGGATGTAGTACTGTTAACATCTTGTGCCCATGTCACGTCATGACCTGGTTATGGGATCTGCAACACTTGGTAGTGTATTGCAGGGCGGATGTGTTTGGCTGTGGGGGAGTGGGTATACCTATTCATACAAGATGTATATCTTTTGGGGCCACTCAACCCCATTAATGGTGCATGTGGACATATATGATTTAATTAATCTCCCATTGAGATCTATACATCTATGTCCATATATACCTATATGGATATATATATATATATATATATATATATATATATATATATACACACATATATACATATATGTATATATATATATATATATATATATATATATATATATATATATATATATATATTTATATATATATATATATATATATATATATATATATATATATATATATATATATATCTGCTTACATATATGTAACTTGCTGTGTATATGTAGACATATAGGTGTAGACATATATATATGTGTTGATGTAGGCATTTGCATGAATATATGTTCATATATATTTTTATATATATATATATATATATATATATATATATATATATATATATATATATATATAGATATGTTGTATCTGTTTAGATATTAATATATCTACATACACACATACATCTAAATGTTGGACTACATTCTCTGTACTGTTTAATGACTGGGCTGGCTGATATGTTTTTGAAATCATTAGCATTATGTATATCTGACATGGCTTAGTGGTAAATCATTTTGTCTATAGTGTACAGGGTCCTGTGTCTGAGCCTTGCAGAGGCTGTTTATTTTGTTGCTGGGCAAAACATGGGCCGTTGGATACAGAGTGATTAAGGCATTTTAAAGCAGTTGTAAGCAAGTTTGTGCAGGTTTGCACGGAGGTAAGCACTGCTAACGTCTGGTTACAGTTTCTTATACTCAGCTTCTAAATTGCTTTATCAGTATAGGCATTGCTTACCCCTGTGCAAACAGGCTTAGACCCGCTTACTGCTGCTTAAAAGTGCTTACTCCCACTTACCCCCATGCTAATTTCTTTAAAAGGAAAGAAAAATGGGGCACAAAGAGGGAAAGACAGTAGAGAAAATAGCTAGGGTTGTGCAGGAAGGGTGTAGGGAAGGTCCATAGCTGACCATTACTTCTACAGCAACAGATGTGCATATACACAGACTTTGGAGGTAGATTTGGACACTCAAACCCCTGGGAGAGGGGTGAGGACAACAATAATAAGTTGTGATGCCAATTAGACCGGATTACATGTGTCCAGTAGACACGTGTGAAATGGACAGCTATGTACGGGGCAAGATTTTTTTGCAGGAACTTGCCCTTTTTTTTTCTTTTTTTAGGTGAGAGTGGGATACTGAGGAGGGGTAGTAGGTATATTTGGGGAGGTAGGTTGGGTAGGTTAACAGACAAGACACACAAGATGCATACAGGGGCGGTATATGACACATTGGGGGGTAAACACCTTGATGGAGAGGGGTGTTGTGATATCAGAAGCCCACAAGCCCCCTAGTGGTAACAGTGGGACTGAGGTCCCCACCCATGGGCAGTCACCACTGCACTTTCACAGCCCCGAAGGTGGCTGTGCTGGGGGCTGAGCCACAGAGCCAGGATGACTCTCTAATCGTGACACACGGCCTTAGAGCTGGTGTAGAAGATCACCAAACTGCTCGTTGATCACTCTACGCACCACAACCCCAACCTGGTGACGGGTGACAGGTGCCTGTCCACACCCACTCCCGGGGGGGGGCACCCCATCCCCTGAGGCAGTTCCACCCAAAGGTGGTGCAGGACCAATGGACCGGGAGGTCTGGGGTTGGGCCCCAGACATGCTGGTGCCCAGTGCCACATCCAGCTGAAGTGGGACAGGTGGGTTCGCTGGAACTGGCCTTCCCAAGTGTGCTATAGTGTTTAGATTTCATCATCATATATGGGTTAGTAATAGTCAGCACATTTCAGGGTGAGGTATAACAGCATGCATAGATATTCCCATTCACCAAGACACCAGATACAGAACAGTTGCATAGCAAACAAAACACATGCATATATGGGACCACAGTGATAATAAGAACAGCATGCAGGTACGTTGATGGCACCATGCCAACAATGTTGGAATAATTCAATATGGCACATGCATGGGAACCATTAAAATATTTATCAAACAATTGGACATTATCAGAGTCATTACATACCAGTTGGGGTGGGTATGTTGATTATTGTTGGAGATAAGGTGAGGGGAGAAAGATTTCAATTAACAAGTAGTATATTCCTGTAGTCCACTTTACTTATCTGTGCTGTTGTCATAGCTGTTATCTGTGCCTTACAAGTCTTACTACACTACCCTATAGCCTTATTTTGGGCAGTGATATGGCTGTCGTCATCATTACACATGAACCGGTTTTATCTGCTACACCTCTTACCTGGTATACCTGTGGAGGAAATGTTTGTTAACACTAACTAACTGTTTGTACACATACGCCCAAATTCTAAGTTGATGTTTTGCACTATGCTATCCAACTCTTTCTGCACAGACTCTGGCCATGTATTGACCACATGTTGGTGTACCTGGATATATCTAGAATATTGCCTTCTTCCACCTTTAGTGACCTGACACATACATATACATGCTTTCCCACACAGTTATATTATGTAGCACAGTGTGGGTGACAGTGACCAGTGATACTTTATTATTCAGAGAAACTGCAACACTCACAATCCCCTACAGTACCAGGGTGGAGAGTACCAGTACAAGTTATATTGGTCTGTATTTCTCAGCACAGTGTTCGTATCCAACGTACCTGTGGGAGCAATGTTTGTTAGCACTACCTGACTGTTGCCACACAAAGTTCCAGATTACACATTAGTATTATGCACATACATCTCACTCTGTTACGGTACACACACAGGTCACAGCTTGACAACGTGGGAGTGTAGATAGGACATATTTGGAATATTACTCTCCTAACAGTTTTGGGGGTTGCTACAGTGGCAGGTGTGTTCTCATGATGGTTGACAATCATTTGTATTCCCTGTTTGCTGGCTACACATCTGGGATCATCCCACAGACTTACCAGGGGGACAGGCAGCAGATATGGGCACACATACTGGACATTCTGGCCTCATGTGTACAGTTGTGGGGTATGAATCTGTATGCAGTCTAATTCCACTCCCAGCTTTAGATCATGGCTGTGTCTGCTGCAACTTGAACACTGTCCGTCACAGTTGTGTCTGCTATATTGATATTGCTGTATATCTCCAATCTGCTTTCTGTCTTCTTAATCCCCTGTGCTTATGCATTCTGACCTTGTATAACAACACATTCATACAGATTTCCTAGACAGTTATATGTTGTAGGACAGTGTGGGCGACAGTGATGTGTAATACCTCATTATTCTGAGCAACTACATATCATTCCTGTACTTCTGGGCACAGTGTTGGTATCTGACAGACCTGTTGGAGGAATGTTTATTAACACTACCTGAATGTTCCCACACACAGTACCAGGTCCCACATTACTATTATGCACATACATCTCACTCTGTTACTGTACACACTCTGACCACAGCTTAAAAAGTTGAGGTGTAAATGGGACATATTTGGCTTCTTAGCCACATAAGGCATTGGGGAGTTACTAGTGTGCCAGGTTTCTTGTCATAGATGTGTGTCAATCAGTTGTATTTCCTGTTTGCTGCCTATACGTCTGGGATCATCCCACTGGTTTCCCAGGGGGACAGGTTGATAGGCAATAGATATGAGCCACTTTCATAGACATTCTGGACATATCTGTACAGTTGTGGGGTATGATTCTGTATGCAGACTACTACCACTGGCAGGATTCAAACCGTGCCTGTGTGTGCTAAAAAAACAACAATTTACATCTCAGTTGCATGTGCTATTCAGTTTTTGTTGTCTTCATTTTCCCTATTTACTGTCCATGTGTCTCTCAGTTGTACTAAATGGCCTCTGGGGATTACACCTGTCATATACAGGCATTCCTACACATTCAATTTATGGTGCATGGTGTGGGTAACAGTGCTTAATATCACAGTACTATTACATGATTGCAAATCTACATTACCATATGATACCAGAATATACACATGCAGTCCAGCAGTTAGACCTGTTTTGTCAGGTAATTACACTTTTATTGACATACAAACATTATGAGACTCTTCCTGCCATATTCTCTAGTGTATGCAGTACTTGCCTTGAACAATACAGATTTTATACTAGCAATTAATTTACTACTACTTTATTTTTATTTCCTATGAAAGTAAAAGCATGAGTATTACTGACCTGCCTTGTGTTGCAACCACACCTGGAGGCTGATGTGGGCCTCCTGGTTCGCGGCCCACTCCATTGCAGCTGTGGGGGACATACGAGGAATAGTTAGCCATACCTATCCATGATATACCGGAGCTGGCAATTATTACACACATACTGGGGTGATACTTACACACATCTGGAATATCCCCTGATGCTCTAGCCTCTTTTAGCCACTCCTACAAGAGGTCCCCCTTCTGCCACTTCAGGTCGGCATAGTGGTGCCTGACCTGCTCACCAGTTCGGGGTATGCCAGTGGCACTGGTGAGGTTGCGATTGAGATGGTCCCAGGCCTCTGCCTTATATTGGGAGCCCTGGCACTGGCCGTGCAGCAATCTTTGTGCATGGCCTTTAAGTAGGAGTCCTGCCATGACCTTGGCCTCCTGGATGCACCAGTGCTGCACCTGGAAGCGCACTCCTTCTCCCCTTACTGCCATAGTGCCTGCAAGGAAAAGCTACAAATAGTTATGAGATGTATTCCCGCCTCTTGGGTTTAAGTAGGGCCAAATTCCCACACTTTTCCGTGATTGGCCGGTTTTGAAAAAGGGGCAAACCTGCTTACCTAAGGTTGGCATTGTTTAAAGTAGTTTACCACTGGGCACAATGAGTTAGCTGGTCTACACATTGCTCACACCTCCTAAGCTGGCCTGTGCAATGCTTAGCATTGCTTACATTAGACTTTTATTATAATGCCTTTTTGGCATTGTGTCATTATTCATTACACCATATATGTATGCCTGGTATCCATGATTAATGTGTACATACACTCTGTGGGGTCCTTGTGTTTTATTGGGGCTTCAACACTCTGTTACAATTACTCCTCACAGGTTCAGTTTGTTTATACTATGGTGAGGAATTGTTTGCTACTACCTCATTTTTCTGTACTTCTGTGATGGCTTGGTGTATAACTACTGGGACTATAATGTATAGGGTCCTGGGTTCGAGACCTGCATGGCTGTTTATTTTTTTGATGGGCAGAATAAGGGCCATTGGATACAGTGTGATTAAGGCACTTTTGAACAGTTGTAAGCATGTTTGCACAACGGAAAGCACTGCTAACCTGCTGTTACATCTGCTTACAGAGAATTAGCTTCAGAATTGCTTAGCCAGTGTAGGAATTGCTTACCGCTGCACAAATGGGGTTACTAGTGCTTATATATGCTTACAACTGCTTATTGGTGCTTAGACATGCTTACTAGTGCCTTATTCATTATGACACTGACACCTCACATGTACATTTACTGCAGTACTCCAGTTCATAAATCTATGTTATTTAGTGGGTTATGCAACAAAAATATTGGTCATAACGTGCTTTGCCATGTAAAACTGAATGTGCTGCAGTGGGACTCGAACCGGGAATGCCTGCTTGTAAGACGAATGATCTGCCCACTACATTATTGCTGTGCTGCTTCATTTGCATATATCTTCCTTGTTATCCTCTTCAGCCTTTTAAGCTGCTTTAACCGTAGCTAAGCGATGGGCACACCCACACATCTACGGTTAGCTGTAATCGGATTAAAAAAAAAATAAAAGGTTTCTTCATTTTATTTCTATATTCTGTTGCTGTTATACACAAGGAGGACTGTTGGTGGGGATATGAGTTCACCTGTGAGCGGTCTCACTCATTGCATTCCCCTTTCTGCTATTCTACATTGTGGGGGTGTGTTTATTCTTAGAGTTCTGCTCTCAGACATGCCCCTTGCACTCTTACACACTCCGTGTAAGTCTAGGAGCTCGGGCAGCATGCATCATTAATATGCATGGCGTGCTGCTGTCCTGCTCCTAAACGGTCGCTTCCATGCAGGACTAAGCTAGTCCTGCATGGAAGATTAGCAAATCCGGGGGATGGTTTATGTATAAATAGAGATAAAAGTAAAGGATTTGGATTTATGGGAAAGATAGAAGATAGTAGGTATTCAGTTTAACGATGAAGTTATGGATATATTGGGAATAACATTTGGCTAAGGAAGACAGTGGGAGAAAATCTAGCAAAAGTTGAAATATATATGTATGTTTTGGAAATCATATAAACTGTCATATAAATATATAGCTAATAAATGTTTGATTTTTCTAGGCAGATTAGCCAATTTAACAAGTGTGTATATGATCCTAAGTATGACAAAGAAATAATGAGTTTTGTATTTTCTTTTAAATGGGAATCTAGGTTAAATCCAGTTAGAAGAGGGATTTTGTATGTTAAGGAAGAGGATGGGGGACTGGGGTTAATTAATCCAATTGTTCATGCAGCTTTCCTGAATTTATATAGAGTTTTGGTAGGAATTAAAATAGAGAATATGAACTTAATAGACCATATACTGAATGATAAATATAATTATTTGTGAAAAAAATAAATATAGGGAAAAATTAAAAAAAAATCATATAAATGAAAATATGAAAGAATATCAAAACAATGTTTATGGGAATTAAATATATATGATGATGAAAAAATAGGAAAGAATGGTATGTGAATATAATGAATGAATATCATTATGTCTTCCCATGGAAACATTTGGAGATTAAAAAAGAAATGCTATTAAAATAAGATTTATATGATGTAAGAAAATATATGAATGTAGAGAATTTTTGGGGAGACTGACAATAGGAAGATTACCTGTTAAGGCTAATATTCCTTATAAGAAAATACAGGAAAGAGTGTGTAATTATTGTGGGGAGGTTGAAACAATGAAATGTGTTTGTGGTCTTGAAATGTTCTAGAGTAAAGAATTTATGGGAAAACGTGAACATAAGTTATTGAAAGGTTTCAAAAAGGTTGAAGATTTGAACATGAATATGTTGAATATGGGTACTATAGTAATAAAAAATGAAAAGAGGTTAAGAAAATCAGTATGGAATATTCTACATTTTATGGATAATATGGAATGAAATACTTAATGAAGTACACTGGAAAATGGATATCATCACAAAATTTGAAGAAAGTAAGTTATTGGCTATGAAAAAAGGGTGGGGGGAATAATTAAAGCATTTTAGATTGTTTTGTAGTTTGTAAAATGGTAAATAATTGCAAATAATGTATATTGTGTAAATACTGTAAATAATGTGTAGAAGTTGTAATAACTACTACCGAACCCCCACTCTTTGGAGAAGAGGAAGTGGATGACTCTCTGTAGCTATTAAGTGGTGCCAGAGAGTTGCTACTGCAGTGCCATGAATTTTATTTATTTATTTATTTATTTATTTATTTATATTTGTTGACCGGGAGTATCCGACTGGACGTAGGTCCATTTTCAGCGGAGGCCCGGGGAGAAAAGATCCACAGTTAAAATAAACAGACAGTAGTTACACTGGATTACATAGCGATTAAAAATTTACATAGCAATTATTTACAACATATTTACAGATGAAGAACATAGTACATCAGTAGACAACTAGAATCTTTATCTGTGAAGTACATAACAGACATTAACAAATGTTACAAGAAGAAGTTCCTGCTGTATAATAAGTACTGGCTTATGAGCATCTGAGCTTGCTATAATCAAGGTAGTTAGTGGAGTGGAAAGAAAGGTAGTGGTTGGATGGGGAGGGTGATATTAGAGTGGGAGTTGCAAGGGCATAGCCAGCATGTTTTAGGTGCGCTTTTAGTAAAGTTTTGAAGTGGGTGCATGATGGTATGGAGGTAATTGTGGGTGGGAGGGAGTTTCATAATTTGGCTATGGTGCAAGAGAATAGTGCTTCACCAGCATAGTTATTGGCTTTAGTGATCTGCAAGTGATTTTTGTTGCTGGATCTTAGTGGTCTAGTGGTGCGATAGGGTTGGAGTAGATTCTGGAGGGATGGGACATTTAGTGGATGATTTACTAGTTTGTGGGCGAGTGAGAGTTGATACCATTGAAGGAGGTGAGGGAGTTCAAGTCAGCCCAGTTCAGCAAGTGAGAGACAGTGGTGACTATGGTAGGATGCCCCTGTGGCGAATTTGGCGATTTTGTTGTAGCAGGTCTCTAGCTTGTTTAGATCGCATTGCCTTAGGTTGGTATATATTGGACAGGCATAAAGTAGGGTGGAGATAAGGTGGGAATTTGCTATTGAAATCTTTGCTGCTTTGGTGAGAAGTTGCTTATTTCTGTATAGAGCTCCTAGTTTTTTTGTGGACTTTTTTTATGGTCAAGGATATGTGAATGTCAAATTTTAGTTTATTGTCTATTTCCACTAGTAGCAATTTGGTGTGTTCAGTTGGGTATATAGTGGTGTTGTCTTTTGCTGTGATGTTAAAGTGAGAGTTGGTTTGAGTATGTTTGGTGGGTTGGAAGATGAGTAGTTTAGTTTTGTTTGGGTTGAGTATTAATTGGGCATAGGATAACCAAGTTTCAACAGAGGAAAAGGCTTCCTGTGTGACTTTTTGCAGTTTGGGTAGGGACTGGGCTGAGCAGATGATGGTTGAGTCATCTGCATATTGTATGAGTGTGCCATGTTTGGTGGCAGAGGCTAGATTATTGGTGAAAACAGAGAAGAGTAGGGGTCCAAGGATGGATCCTTGGGGAACCCCTATGGAGACAGGTAGTTGGGGAGATATGTCATTCTGCCATACAACAGATTGTTGGCAGTCAGACAGGTAACTCTGCAACCAGTTGGTGACTGATTGTGAGAAGGATAGGTTATTGAGGACAGAGATAAGTTGCTTGTGTGGGACCATGTCAAATGCTTTAGATAGGTCTAGGAAAGTAGCAGAGGAGAGATAGCCATTGTTTTTATGCTGAAGGATAGTGTTAGTAAAGGAGAGTAAGTGGTGGTGCTATGGTTTGGTTGGAAACCATGCTGAGTATTGGAAAGGAGGTTGTTAGTAAGGAGGTAGTCTGAGACCTGAGAGTGTATGCATCTTTCTAGTATTTTGGAGAGTGGAGAGAGAATAGCTATGGGGTGGTAATTGGTTAGTTCTGTGGAGGGTCTGCCTTTGTGGAGGGGAATTATATGTTATACTTTCCACAGTGTGGGAACGTAACTTTCTGACAGAGATCGGTTAATCAAGATGGATACTGAGTAGGCCAGAGCATCAGCTGCGATTTGTAGGTATTCACTTGGGAGGTTGTCTGCTGCTAATCTGGTGGGCTTAAGTTTAGTTAAGAGTTTTTTTATGTTGGAGGTAGGTACAGGAGAAAAAGAGAAGGCAGTGGGGAGATTACTAGTTGAAGGTGTGGGTTGGAGGGGAGGGGGAATTTCAAGATGCAAAAGAGTTTAACAGAGCTGGACAGAGAAGCAGGAGAAAGCTTACTGAAAGATAGGTGAAGAAGATGAAATAGCTTTTACAAAGTTGGAAACAGTGGACTTGAGGAACAAGTGCTGAAAAATTTGATGAACCAGGCAGAGCCAAAGGTAGGAGAGGAAGTGAGATGGAGTGATATGGTGAAGAGAATATTACAGGAGGAAGAAACTGAGAGTTTGGAAACACAAACAAAAGCTGGTAAAAAGAAAACAATGAGCTATTCTTGTCTGGTGGAGTAGCTAGTTTTCCAGGTTTAACTCTGCAGTGTTTTTTTTTTTGTTTGTTTGTTTTGTTTTTTTTTTTTGTTTTGTTTTTTTGTTTTTTTTTGTTACAAGAAACAATAAGTTATATTGGTGCAGCAAGGCAAGGAAGAAGTAACTAATAGAGGGCAAATGTTTGCAGTGGTAAAAAAATGATGGCAATGTGAACAGATATGACATTATGGATAGTGTTATTTTGCCACTAGGGTTTAACATTAAAGACTTAAGAGCACTAATTCATTTGGGAACTGAAAATGTTTCTGAAGTGACATTTGGAAATGTTAACTTGCTGGAAAAAATAATGTCAGAAAGAAATACAGCATCACCATGGAAGGATTATTTCAGAGCTTGGAACTACAACTAAAAAAAGAAAACAAATGTGCAATATAGGACTTTCACTATAAAGTAAAGCACATGAAGTTAAAAAATATTTGAGGAAAGAAATGCATGGACTGGGAGTTGAGAAGTGTGGGTAACAATGGATGTTAAGGATGAGAAAATATGACCTATTTCGAATAGAACAGGTGTGAATGGTAAGAGAGGATTTTTTAGGTGCGAGAGCCAACCCAAAGCATGTTATTTCTGTGGGTATGAAAATCATTTAATACAGTACTGTAACAAATGAAGATGTGGTAAATGTGGGGAGAGGGGACATACTATACAAACTGTTTTAATAGAAACTGTAAAAAATGTGGACATTTCTGGTATGACTGTCCTATATTAGAAAAGGAAATAGTAGATGAACAGGAAGTCTCAGAAGAAAGACAAACAGTACAAAATATTACTACAAAAGATGTTGAAAGTGAAAATAGTATGCAGAAAGGGATGCTGAAGAAAAGTTAAACAACAAAGAGGTAGTGAGGTTATTAATATACTGGAAGAGAACAAATTTGCAATTTTAGAAAGTGACAAAGAAGATGGTGAAATGTGGACAGGATAAGAACAAGAACAAGATGTGACAATGTGAGGTATTTCCACCTGTGCCAGTAGAAGTATGGCAGTGGATGTGTAACATATGCCAGCACAGCTAGACAGAATTTTTTAAAGGCATATATGTGATTTTTACATCAAACTGATGTGTACAGATGCTTGTGTTAAAAATGTGTTTGTAAAGTTGCTTGTGTTAAAAATATATCAGCAGTGTGTCCTGCTGGACAGAAAAGAAACATACATTTATATCGGATTGTACTGTTGTAAATAGTATATTGGAAGAGAAAAGGTTAATCTCAGTCTCGCTAGCTTTGAAAAGTAGTAAAAATTAAATTTCTTAATTTAGGCCATAAAAATTGTATCTTATAGTTCTGGTTGCAGCCAGAGATTAAATGTCTGTGCCAGAAAATGGTTTATTAACTCCTGTAAGAATAGTGAAGTGTTTTATGGTTTTATAACTTTCAGATGCTATAACACATCTCAGAAAAGCTCTACCTGTGTGTATGGTAACGCATATGTACTAAATTTTGGTTCATTTTCTAGCAATGGGGGTAGTATGGGAACCAGAAGCTAGATGACCACATATAAGTGATATTATTCTGTAATCTAGGACAAAAATGAGGTTTTAATACCAAATGATAGAGAAGTCTCAGAGGACTCTATTTTTGTAACCTGAAAAGGAAGGAGCCCTCACCTACTTCATCTTGTCTTGCTCTAGTAAGTAAAACAGGGAATAATAGTTCTTTAGATCAGTCAGGAAAATATAGTGAGATTAGTTAAGTACTGTTTTTTCTGTATCTGTGTGAATCTATTTGTCTGTGTTATTTCAATATTTCATGTAATGGAAAGTCTGCTGTTTATTGTAAATAGATAGTTTGTATTTTTGTGTTCTTTTTTATTTATTATTAAATATATTTAAACTTGTCATTGTGGCTTGTCCTTTAGAGAATATTTTAAACTTTGAGAGGACTTAAATCTGTTTGGTGACACTGTGGCCACTCATGAAAGCCTTACTGCATTGACCAAACACTATTATTTGTATTAAAATGCATTCCACTTGGTATAATTAGGTACCTTTGTAAGAGTCTTAGAGTAGCTGGCTTTGGAGTGTCTGATGACAGTGTAACTACCTTATAGTCTGTTCAGAAGGGGGCATAGCTAGTAAATCTGTGCAAGTCTTTTGTGTGTGTGTGTGTGTGTGTGTGTGTGTGTGTGTGTGTGTGTGTGTGTGTGTGTGTGTGTGTGTGTGTGAAAATCAAATCTCAAAGAATGTGTGTGTCAACTGTTTGGAGTAGAGACACAAAGCACTGGTCTCACAGAGAGAGTGGTGAGGACTTGGCTTGGACACTTGGACACTCAGCTGAGGACTCAACTCTATAGCTGTGTCAGTGAGGAGTCTTACTGGGGACCTGGAGAGAAACAGAGAGAGAAACCCAGACCGCCAACTGAGTGTGTACTCTGTGTGCTGTTAAGGGAAATTGTGCTTGTTGCAGAGAACTGCATCTGGAAATACTGTGTGTATCTATTTGTCTTCCAAGTCAACGTCCCTCTCCAATGTCAGTGGTGAGGATTCAGGCTCCTTGATTAATGGCCCAGAGTGGAGATTTCACACAAGATAGTGTGAAATCAACTGGTAGGCCAAGGAGATGAAAAAGAAATATAAGATCTGGAAGTAAAACACATAAAAAAGGAAATTATGCTACAGGAATTTTAGCATTTAATGTAAATAGCCTTAGAAATGACACAACAGGTTTGGTGATGGAATGGTGTAAAAAATAAAATAGATGTTTTTTGCTTGCCAGACACCAGATGTAACAAAGAAGAAAAATGGAAAGGAATACAGGCAGTATGGGGGCAATTTGTTTGGTTGGTAGGAAATGAGATGTGTTCTGGAACAGGAATTTGTATAAAATATGAAGAAAAAAGAATTCTAGGTGTATCAGTAGTAGTCTCGGGAATAGTAGTAATATATAATATGAGAATCATTCAAAATGTTTAAGATTAATATTTATTTGTGTATATGATATGAGAGCAAGACAAAATGTATACAATTAACAGTTATTTGAGCATAAACTAATATAACAGGAGAAAAGAGTTGTTTGAAGAAACAAAAAAAGTGTTAGTAAATATGTCAGTAGTGATGCTAAGAGATTTTAACTGTAACCTGAGGAAGAAAAGGGAACATAGGATATTAAGATGTTAAGGGAATTAATAACATGAATATTGAAATGTAGGAAATAAAAGAATGGACATATAAAGGGAATTTTTAAGACTAAAATTGATTATATAGTTTACTCTAAAGACATGAAAGAAATAACAGGGGAAGTACAGATGGCAGAGTTTTCACATCATGGAGCTGTAAGGGCTAGAACAGGGGAAGACAGTGAAATAAAGAAGAGATTAACTATTGAATCTAAAAACAAGGAAAAATTGTAACAGATAAATAAATGCTATGGAAAAATCATATGTTAATGAGACCATTATGTAAAAACTGGAGAGATTGTGGGTAGTGTATAAGCAGAAGCATAAAAATATATTTAGAAGTAGAAAAAAAGACTAAAAAATTAAATACAATGAGTATAAAGAAATTTTACATAATTATGAGAAAAAGATACAAAGAGGAAGTGACAAAATAAAGGAACTAGAAAAACAGATATATGGAATGAATAGAGAAAAGTGAAAATTATGTCACATAGGCAAATATCTTTTCTGAAAGTAAAGAAAGAGGTTCCCCTTATTTAGGAAAAGAAATAAAAATGAAAGAAGAAAGGATGGCTGCTATCTTAGATGGCAAACGAGAAATAAAATACAAACAAGAAGCTATAATGGAGATGGTAGAAAATTTTGTAGAGAAAATGTATGAAAAAGGGGGAATGATGGACAAGAAGAATGGAATGTGAAAAAATATTTCAAAAAGTAATGATTCAGGATTAGGTAGTATATGTTATAAATATTATAAGCAAATGAGTAAAGATGAAAAAGAAAGTTGTTTTTTTAATATCGAGTAATTGATTGAAGAATGGTATAATAGAAGAAGACATATGTGGAGGAATGATAAAATTCATACTGAAAAAAGGATGAAAGAAAATATTTAAAAAAATGGAGGCTTGTAACGCTAGGAATACCAAGTATAAAATATTTATGAAAACACTGAAAAATAGGATGGAAAAATTATTGGAGAAGGGAGTTATGGCACAAAAGGAGTAGAGGGGAAAGAAATGTTAATTATAGTGAATTATAAAAGAGATGATACTAAAAGAAAATAAAGACAAGAATGATAGCATGTGGCATAGCTAAAGCCTTTGATGAAGTGAGCTATGTAGCAATGTGGCAGGCTTTAAAGGCATATCACATAGGAGAAGAAATAAAGAAATGTTATGAAAATTCAGTACTATAAGTTATGATAAATGTATGGAAAAATAAGTATTAAGAGAGGAGTAAAATAGGGATGTCTGATGCATATGTGATTACTTGTATTAGCAATGAAAGCAGAAGTATAGTCAGGCATGTATGAAATGAGGGAGATGTGAGATGGAAAGAAATGTTATATTACCAATGTCTTCCGTAAACAATTTTGAGGAGAAATTCCTTGAGCTTCAGTATCTTGCAGGAAAAAAAGATGAAGAACATAAGCCCACATGCTTTTCTCCATGAGAAATCATTGCTGTAGTGATTTTGAATTGTGCACCACCAGTGATTCACTTTCTAAGGAGATTTATCCCTTGTTCAAGCTGATGCAACCTCTTAGTTGGTATATATAAGTTCAGGTGTGTGGGAGGGGGCTTACCACCTTGCAAAAATAACTGGAAAAAAGTTTTTCACTCTTTTGGTTTTCTGGCGTTCTTTTTTGTTGTTGTTGTGTTGAAGCATAAGTTTTCAGAAAGTCACTGTTTCATAGTGGAAGCATTATCAATATTTATGACATATGTAGAGGATTTAGTTTTAATAACAACATCAAGGGATGGATAAATGAGGTTGTAAAAAAGATGGAAAAGCTGTTACAAAAGCTGATCTGCAGTTAAACAAAATGAAGTGTAAGGGATTTGGTGAGATAAAAAAATAAATGGAATATATTTTAAAAGAAAGGAAATAAAGATTTTGGGTGTGACATTTGGAGAATATAAAAGTGCAATAAGTCAGCGGACAGAGATGCTAGAACATATTAAAAAATCATTAGGTTGGTGGAAATGTTTTTAATATCATGTATGCTGAATACTTGTGTATTATGTCTTTATTTATTTATTGACATTTGTTGACCGGCGGGAAGTCTATCTGGATTAGAAACCCATTTTCAGCAGAGGCCTGGGGAGAAAAGCTCCACATAAAATACATAAGACATTTAACAATAGACAGGTTTTTATAAATCTTGATTTCTATTTCTATACAGATAAATATTGTTTAGCTAAATAGATGTATTCTGAGAAATTTACTTATGTTGTATTGTTGATTTGTTCATTCATTAAGCAATAGTACCTTGCTGCATTCAGAAATACAAATAATAGGCTTATTTTGTAAAGAGTAGTACATTTACAGTTAGTTTTAGAGTTTTATAGAGTCAGTGTCAGATAAGGATTATTAAAATTGAGGGAGTGTAATAGTAGAAGGAAAAAGTATAATAGCTGAGAGAAGAGCTGTTCAGAGGGTAGTGGGGGTGATAATGTACAGATGAAATGATGGAGGATGTAGGATAAGAGTAAGAGGAGAATAATATTTTAATGTATATGTCATTGGAAGTACAGAAATTGGTTGCTAGGAAGGAGACTAAGTTAGGCTTAGAAGATATCTGGGGATGCTCAGAGATAGTGGGTGGTGCAAGTATTGAGTTTAGGGAAAGAGGACAAGATATAGTGAAGTAGAGGAGAGACTAATTAGACAGTATGACATAAGAGCTAGAAAATCAGAGTAGAGTACGTAAGTTTTAGGGGGGAGAGCAGGGAGAGATGTGGGTGTTGATAAGATTTTTTAAAGTGAATGTAAAGGTCCTAAAGGAGTCTAAGATGCTAATGTGCAAGGAATTATACAATAAAAATAATTTATATTTAAAAGTGTGCATGTAGATTAGACAAAACAATCAGCATGCACTTTGTATGTCAAGTATTAATAATTGAAAAAAAAGTGTGGCATAAAGATTGGGCAAACTCCACAATTATGCTGAAACAAGGAAGACAACACTGAAGAAAACATCAAAGCATAATTCAAAAGTAAAAAAAGGTGTCAAGGGCAAATCAATGTCATGACAAGGAAATCAGAATCTAGTAAAAGAGAGACCACAGTTCATGAATAAACCATACTGCATTAAAAAACATAACTGTATATTCATACTTAATGGCATTTCTTCAACACCACTTTGAAGACACACCACTGAATGCAAAAGTGCTCCTATGATTTTAGGATGATATATTAACTGATATGGTTGTGGAAGAAAGGGAAGGGGGGAAATACAGTATAAATACAAATGAAAAAAATGACAGAAATAGAACTGTTTAGTTGAGTTCTTTTGTGTAGGATTACACATTTTTTTCATTGTTTTCCATCTTGTTCTTACTATATTCCAACCTGTAATCTAGTCTCTGGTTATGAAAATTGCTGTTTGCTAACTGTTCACCTCTCCTCCATAATAGCTCGGGTTTTCAGTACAGATGTATCATTAAAAACAAGACTGGTCATGACATACCGTGGTTTAAAAACTTTGCTTGCCACAGTGGACTATTTGTAAAGAAGAAACATATCCAAGAGTAATGCTTGTGCAGTCCAATTAAAGTTAAACACTATAAAAGCTGCGTGCTACTACGATCATAGGCAAGTGAGCGCACTACAGTAGATAAGATACATTGTTTCCTGTATTTTCAAAGCCAACAGTGAACTGAATTTTAGGGACATCTATCCACACTGAAAATTATCAACCCTGTGCTTGCTTTCATGTTCTTGAACTATGTGCTTTCTATCATAAATGTGTTTTTTGGGGTCAAGCATATTAAATGAGTGCAAAAGGCTACCATTGGTATAAGTGTATTTTGCAAAAAAATTGTTGCATTTATTTTTAGTTACACCTAATTAGTTTTGTGTAATTTTATCCTGATGTATTTTTCTTTGTAATCTTATTTTCCCCATCTCAGCTTAATAGTCTAACAGAAATGAAGCAATATGTTGGAAAAAAGTGTGGAGAGCTATTTTTACCATATAGTTGAAGAACACACATGTAAACACCCAAAAATAAAAAATGCACAATATTATACAAAGCTAATGTAGTTGTATAATAGAAATAACCCATGGCTGGGTGTAGGTAATGCTTGATTTACACACCATTGGCTTTGTTAGGTCACCCTAACCTCACCCTCACAACCAAACCACACCAACAATGCATAAAACAAGCATTACCCGCACCCATCTATGGTTATTGCTAAAAATGCATATTTAGGGGGAATATATATATATATATATATATATATATATATATTTCCCACTCAACTGGAAAACAAGTTATTAGTGATTTTTAGCTTCATTTGAGGCTCAAAGCTGAAAATAATGAGAAGAGGAATAATTTATAATAAAAAGAAGGTGGTGGCTTGAATTTAAAAATTCAGTGGTGCATTTAGCATCCACACATATGTTTTGGGTAATGAGAAAGGTAAAAGAAAGACAAAAAGAAATGATAGGTAAGATACCATATGAAAAATATAAAAACGATTGAGAACAAAAACACATAAAATAAAAAGAAACAGGGGTCAAGATGGAGGAAAAAGAATATTATAATAAATTAAATTATAGAATTTAAAATTAAGTGAGGTTGATGGGAAAAGAAACTAATGGTATAAATGAATTTAGAAAAACAATACTTAGTGTATCTATGGAAGAAATTAAAAGAAGATGAAAAAGGCAATAAAAGTCAAAAGAAAAAGTTTTGAAAATGTTTATGAAGCACAGCATGTTGTGTATGTGTGTATGGTGGATTTTATTAGACAAGCTACCAGTGAAAGTGAATATGAAACAACAGAACATTGTTTTTGGATTTCAAAAAGAATAAGGACCTTTGGGAAAAGTTTAAAAATGAATATAGACAGGAAGGATTTAAATGTATAAATAAGAATATGATATTATAAAGGAAGTATGATAAACTAAAGACATAATATTGATAAATGAGATAAAGTACTATTTTGTGATAATATTTGTGTAGTGGAAAAATATGTGAAAATTTGTTATATAACAAAAAATGGACGATGATGATGTATTAACTGATATGAGATAGTTGTGGAAGAAAGGGTGAGAGATATAGGATAAATATAAAAGGAAAAAATGAAAGAAACAGAGCCGTTTAGTTAAGCTCCTTTGTGTTGCTAAATTGTAAGTAATTTTAAGGATGAGTGTAAAGAGAAGTGTGTTAGTAATTGATTTTAAAGATTGTTGTATGGTATAAAATTAAAGAAAATTTTAATAGAGCACCCCTACTCTTTTTGATAAGTATCATGTGATCTTTTACATCCATCTGAGTTACCATCAACTCAGGCAGATCTTTAAGATTGCAGCACACCCCTTAAGCTGTACTGCAGTGTCAGTGTTGGAACATGAAGCAGAGTACCTGGTGTGGGAACAGAATTCAAAGCCTTCTGTACTAAAGGTGAGCATGCTACCTGTTGAGCTACGGAGATTGAATATAAACACAAGTTGTTTTTTCTAGCCACTTCTAAGGACAACATGACTGATAAAGGCAAAAAGTCTACCAACCAAAAGCAGCAACATGACCAGCTTAGTACTCTAGTTCTGGTTTGGTGAAATAACGCCCACAGAAATACTTTAGATCTGCATATTTTTGGGTAGCACACTACCATTCAACTTATTTGGTCAATATTTCTAAAATTTTACTCTAATTCATTTTAAAAAATACTAGAACAACACGTTTTGCTTCAGTATCTATTTTTGAACAATAAGAAGAATATAACTTTAGTGACTGATATTATTGACTGACTGTAATCCTGACTGATTTTCCAGAAAAATCAAAAATGTTAATGAGGGACAGGAAAAACATTTGAAGCAAAATCAATGACATTCTGCAATAATAGGGACATTTAGAGGTATGGGTAACACTCAGAAGGGAATGTCTAGTCACTACAACCTGGTCCAGGATTTGAATATTTTTTAGATGTGTATGGTTTTAGTTCATACAGTTATAGTATTCTGAATTTTATTATAACTGTCTATGAATGAGTATCAGCAGAAGAATTTAAGAAGTTGTAGTTTTAATGACTGTGATAATTAAAACTACATACTATTAAATTCAGCTGAGAGTTCTTCATTTTCAGTTTGGTAAGGTTTGACATTACTATAACAATCACAGTACTAACAAACAAATGAATTAAAGAAACTGCAGCCATACTCAATTTTCCATCTTTGAAATATGGAACATTATGCTACCTCTCAAAGTGGAGCAAATGAGCAAGGGAAGCAGCTCACAGCATGGTTAAAATGTTACTTTATACTTTTTTTCTGCATACCCAGTTCTTCAACCATTAGAGACATTCTGGAGAAACACCTCAAGTTGCAAATGTCCAACAACCCAGATGGGCAAGCCAAGAAAATCCCCCTCCCCAGACAAAATACAAAAAACTCTAATCAACATCAAGCAATCAAACAATACAAACATGAGCAGACTTGCAACATCATGAATACTATACCACCTAGAACACCAACAAGCAAAAGATTAAAAAAAATACAGCCATAGTCAGCCTTCCATCTTCAAAATACTACACTAATTTGCACAATATGGAACAAATAGGTAAAACACAACACATTTACTAACAACTAGGAAGGAAGCTCACACCATGGTTAAACTGTGCATTTTAATTTATTTGATACTCCCAGTCTTTACCTCTCTCTTTCTCTCTCTGTTTACCAGAAAAGTCACTTAATTAGAATATAAATTTCCTTTTACACTATTTATAGGACAATAAAAGTTATTCTGCAGTTGTGAGGTACTGTGTTTTATGATGCAGCCAGTTTGTCAAACATTAGGGACTTGAAAATAAGCTGAAAAAGTCTAGGACCTCCCCCCACACACACACAAGTACACAACTTATTCTCATATTCTCTCTTAGCTTCTCTGGTTACAAATTCTCAGTGACAAACTACTACAAACTTTCTCCAGCTCTCAGTTATTACTTTATTCTATTCACTACATTGCTAATACTTTGATATTTGACTTCACACAAATACATGCACACAGACACCCATCTATTATAGTCACATGTATGACCGTACACCTTGCATAGTTGCTTGAGATCAAGTGGATGAATAAAATCATAAGCAATGGGCTAGAAATATATCTCAGTTTATGGATATCAGAACCATACAGTATAAGACCTCTTCTGTTCTTTCAACTTCTTAGTTCAAGAAAAAGCAAGAAGGAACAAAATTGGGAACAGATTTTAAATATTTCTCTTACATAATTAGAAGGTTGATAGAATAACAAGCTTTGCATTATCATACATTTTCTTAAGGATACAAAATCTACACAGCAATTTAACAGAAGCTACAAAAATTAAGAGAAGCTACAAAATTTACAAGGAACAGACTTGTGTATCTTTGCTTAAGAATTCTGGACAAAGCCAAAATTAATGAAAATAAAAATGACAAATTTTGACTTATTTCTTCCAATGTAGGTCTGGAAGTTTGGACTGTAACTCCCAATGGGTAGACCCTAAATGTTTTGATAGAATCAAATTATGTCCTCACATTTTAAATAAATGTTCATATATCTTGAACTATGGGGTTACTAAAGAAGCATAAATGGCAAACTCTTCAGCGCAAACTATTTTATAGTGGTAGTATTTATTCTTTAGGTTCTAAATGTTAAACTATATTTTATATATCACAGTCAACACAGTAACCATTAAGTTTGTACTGTAGTATTTTGTAAACAACTTTCAATATCTCAGCAACCACTGAAGTTATACACATATTGTCAGCAGTATTTTGTTCATTCAGCTTAGAGCTTTTATATTAGACTAAGCAGTTCTGTCTGTGTTACTCATCTGCCAACATATTTAGAAAAAACATGAACATTTATGACAAAAATATTTTATGAACAACAATTAATATCTCTTTACCTGCACTAGTCAAAGTTCAAATATCAGTACAGTTGTATTTGCCGTGGTGTAAGCTTTAAGATGAAATATTTTAATACTTTGTGTGTAGCATGGTTTTGGAATTATTAATACAAATATGAGCAAGCAATATTTGACACCTAGAGGGGTCAGTAGGATTGCAGAAACACCTGGAGTTATCACTTGGCTGTACCATTATTTCATATATTTGTCAGACAGGTAAACCTAATTGGCAAAGTATTCCTTATCAGGGATAACCTGGAAGCTCTGTATGGTTAAAGTGACTTGCTCAAAGTCAGAAAGCAGGCAAAAGGAGGTATACATTTTTTCAGATCCTGTCCTTATGACTGCAGGAAGCAGTTCATTAAAATAAGTACCAGACAACTCCAAATCACTTAAAATGTTAACAGAAGAATAAGTGTTATACCGTAGTGCATTCTCTGAACAACAGAAACTATAAAACTGTAATGATTAGCATGATTGACTGAGAGTAATCCTCAGTGATTTCCCAGAAAAAAATAAGTTTTATTTTATTTATCATTTTCTAACTGCATTAGTCCCATTAGACTAGTGGCTGCTTTTTGGGGGAGACCTGAGGTGGTGTTTATAGTAATAGGGGAAATTTTGCCATGGCGTCAAGGAACTTCTCCTATTCTTTTCACTTTGGAGCTGGTAGAATGTGCTGATAGGCTGCTACAGCAACAAGGAAGAGGCCTAAGAGAAGCAGCAACATGAAGGAGAAGAGAGAAATTATGGAGAATTTGAAGCTGGAAAATGAGAATTTGGAGAAAAATGAGACAGATATGGAGAATCAGAATACAGATAAAGATTCCTGTAGTATATGATACAGATGAGCAGTTTGTAGCTGTCTCAGTGGAAGATGAAGAAAGCAACCCCATTAGAATGGAGCAGATACCAAAACCAGCATCAAGATGGCTTGCAGGTGATATTCTGTGGAAAATAATCAAGCAAGATGATACAGGTGATAGTTCTGCTGTTTCATGTGGTGAGATGTCAAATTACCATCCTTAGCACTTCCAAAAAAGTTATGAGGAGAAGGAATCCAATGATGTTGCAGCAGTTAAAATCTATGCAGCAGTGACAGACAGTGATCGAAGAAAACAGCAAAAACTGAGACAGAGTCCAGTTTATTGGCAGCAGAGAATGCAGCAGTTAAAAATTATGCAGCAGTTTTAGCAGGTAAAAAGAGCAGGAGCAAACTGTAAATAAAACTTTTTAAAAACGAACAGATCATCTGTGAGAATAAGAACAAAAAATGAGACAGTAATATATAGATATGTATGGGGAAATGTGGTGACTGTTCTGGGATTTAAAGCTCAAACAATTGGTCTTTAATACATATAGGGGAAGAAACTTTTTGAGTTAACATTTGAATCTGATGGACTAATGATGACATTTTGTATGACAAAAAGAAAGACATTTATGCATGGAACAATTATTTGTTTTCTAGTAGTAAGTTAAATGTCACAAAAATGTCACTTTGCAGTTTAGAAGTGATGAAATGGAAGAAGATTTTAAACTGCATGCATTTTGTGTGTGAAACTGTTGATAATATTGAAAAAGTTGGAGATGAGATAAAGTTATGGAATGGAGGGTGGAGGCAGGAAGCTGTTTTGAAATGTGAAAACAGAAAATGGTAAAACACCTGTCAAGAATCGTTTTTGTGGATGGTCATAGAAGGAAATTAAGATATGCTGGCCATCCTAAATCATGTTTCTTTTGTGTAATTTTTCAAGTTTAAATAATGATTGTGACAAAATACTATGTAAACAGTGCAGAGAGAAAGGCTATACAGCAAAAAGGTATGTGCTGAATGCAGGCTGTGTAAAAAAAAGGTACCTTTGGATGGACTATCAAAATAAACAATAAATAATGAAAAAGAAGGGAATACATATATGAGAAAGGAAAATGAGACTCAGGTAAACGCTGAAATAGGTGAAGAAAAAACTGGAGGAGAAGAAAAAATATAGAGGGGGGGAAGAGGAGAGTATACATCCATGAAGAGGGGTCAAGAGAAAGGATTGTCACTATTTTTTGAAGGTCTAGTCAGTGAGAAATCTGATCTTGAGGATAATAGATCATTTGTGCATAAACCCAGGAAAAATATTTAACGGGAATGAGTAAAAATATGAAAATTAAAATTTAAAAATATTCCCCCTAAACTTAAAAGGAAAAGCAACAATTTTAGAGTATTTTCAGTAAATGCAAACAGTATTATTAACACTGTAATAAGGATAGGGATATTGGAATGGTGTGCTAAATATGACATGGGTCTGACATGGGTGTTATTATGTTAGACGATGTAAAATTCCTGTTATATTAAAGGATATAAAATTCCTGACAAGTGAAGAAAGATTGCAAACAAAAAAATTGGTCATGGAAATATAATATGGAACTTAGGAAGTGAAAGCTATTCTGGAGTGGCTGTGCTGTATAAGGAAACGGGAAAATATTAGATGTAATGTTGGTAAGGATGGGGAGGTTAACTGTTTTGGATGTGAGGTGGAGAACATGTTTATAGAATTATAGCATTGTATGCATATACAACTAACAAAGAAAGATAGACTATGTTATTATGTAGTGGTTAACATGAAAATTATAATTGCATTGAACTTGAATTATGATTTTTAAGACAATACATAAAAAGAAGGGACAAGATGTAAAAATATATGAAGTGATAAAATGAGTTAGTTGTGTGAAATAAAAGTCAAGGGACTTATAAAAGGGGTCACTTGAGTATGGAATTGATTATTTTATATTATTGGAAGGCTTGGCAGTAGTAGACAGTGATACACTTGAGACAGGTTTCTCAGATTGCTTAGCAATATGGATGGAGATGAGGGAAGAAAGGGAATATGTTAAATTGGGAAAGGGAATAAAAAGAATAAATAAGAAATTATGTGGTGAAATCGGAGAGTGGAAGTACTGCAGTTATGGAAGGATCACATAACCATGAAGGACTTCTATAAAAACTGAGTGGTGGATTGAATTGTGTGTTTTTTTTCCCAGTGGCAAGATTACATAAGAAAGGAAGGGAAGGTAAAATATGGTAACATTTTTAAAAATTCATTAAACTTTTGAGAATAATACAAGAGAGCAGTATGATATAGAAAAGAAACTGAGAAAAATTAAGGCATTAATGCTTAGGAAGATATATTATTTACAAGGGAAAAGACATCTGCACAGTCGGTTAAAATAGTAGAGGAGGATATTACTATAATGCGAGAAATATAAGAGAAATGAAACATGTAAATGGAGATATAAAAAGAATACAAGATCATATCATGAGTGTTGTAGTACAAGACATGGAAAATGTATATAAGACTGTAAGGATGGAAAACAAGAGAAAGTAAAGAAGTTTCCAAAACAAGTTAAGGAAGAATTAAAAAAAAGAAATTACTATTAGTGAATTGGATGAAGTACTCAAGTAAATGTTGATTTATTATCAGGCTCAGATGGTAAGTGGTATGGAATAGTCAATAAATTAATGGACTGGCAAAGAGGGTATTTTGTAAAAGTGCTGAATGGAATGGTTGAAGGAAAGTTTTATGAAGAATTATATAGTAGAATATTAGCATTTATATGGAAAAATGAAAGAGTGAAATAAAAAATAAAACCCCCATCACACTGAATAACACAGATTATAACATTTGTATGGGAATAATATAGAGAAGAATGGAAGGAGGAATGAGGGATATTATGGAAGAAAGTATTTATGGTATAAAAGGGAAGGGATGTCAAACATTGTTATCACTCATGGAAGAAATGTTGAATGATGTTATAAGTAAAAGCAGGATGTGAAACTTATGGTATGTGATACTAGTAATGCTTTCAATACCTTTGAACATGATGCTTTGTGAAATGTTATGGAGAAGTACAGAATAGGTAATAGAATTAGGAGAGGGTGTATGCCAGCATATCAGAATAACATCAGAATAATGGGAGGAAGATGTTAGTGAATGGTTGGCTGAGTAAAGAAATATGAATAAAGTGTGGTTTAAGAGAACAATGTCCCATGAGTGGAATATTGTTTCCATTGTTGAATGCAATAGTGAGTGAAGCACCTTATAAAATGAAAGATACTTGAAATATGATACAAAAGCAGGTGGTGATACTGGTTGTTTTGGCATACTGATATAATATAGTTGTAGTTGTTAACAACAAAATATTGATGGGGGAAGTGTTGGTCTGTCTGAATGGAAATGGAAATGATCTTGAATAAAAATAGAAATAAGGGTTAGGATGATGGGGTAAAAATTGGAGATGCATATTTTTCAATGAATAAAGTGTTTTTTGCTAGGAATAAAATTTGGGAAAATTGATATAGTTATGGTGCACTGGGAAGGATTTCTAAAAGAAATTAAAGGAATGTGTTTTCTTTGGAGGAAGTATAGATTAGCATTTAGGAAAGTATGAATTTGGTAGTAATGGGAAATATAGCGTACAGTATATGTCAGATATTGATATGATCCCAGTAAAATATGAAAACTAATTGTGCAATTGATTCTTTCATATGGGTTCGAGATTAAACCCATTGAAAAGGGTGGTGTATATGAGTATTGATGAATGAAGAGTAGGATTATTAAATTCATTTGAATATTCTGCATTTTTAAACTTGTATAGAGTATTAAGGTAAGTAAAGGAGGAGAATGATATTATTCTCAGTATTAAACTAAGTACAAAAATTCTGGGAAATTATGAAAATAAGGAAGAGAGAAAAGGCAGCCGTGGTGGTGCAGCGGTTAGCGTTGTCACCTCACAGAAAGAGGTTCTCCGGTTTGATCCTCGGCTGGGGTGCCTTCTGTGCGGAGTCTGCATGTCCTCACAGTGGTCGCGTGGGTTTCCTCCGGGTACTCTGGTTTCCACCAACATCCCAAAGACATGCTGCAGGTGGACTGGACACTCTAAATTGGCCCTAGGTGTGAGTGTGTGCATGTGTGTGCCTTCTGTGGAAGGTTGGGCGCTGGGCTGGCAACTCGACACCGTAAAACTCCACTGCCAATCATGAGCGGACAGGTGATCCGCTGTGGCGACCCCTAACTGGGAAAAGCCGAAAGAAGAAGAAAAAGAATATGTGAGTGAAGAAAATAAAAATTATCAAGAAAACATATTAACATTGAAAATAAAAAGATAGAAATATTTAATATAATAATGTTATGAAACAATATTATTATGTAAATTCATGGCCAAATGTACCAGAAAAAGTAACTAAAGTCATTAAAGTAATGCAAAAGTGGCGTACCAAGATAGTAGAGTTTCAGGATTCCTAGGGACACTGGCAATAAATAAATTCCCAGTAAAGTAGAATATGGTATATAAAAAGAAAGTTGAAAGAGTGTGTTTATTTTGTGAGAAGAAGAGACAACAGAGCATGTTGTTTTTTTTATGTAATTGAGAGGTAAACGTATGGAGCAAGTTATGTGAAGAAAATCTTTTGAGAATATTAATGATATAAACAATATCATTATAAATATGATTATGCATAGATATAAGAATACAAAAGAAGAATATGTGAGAAGATTAGATAAGAATTTGTTTTATGTAATATGAGCTATTTGGAATGAAAGAGTGAATGAAATTTTGTTTAATATTAAATGGATTTTGTCAGATATATTCTGAAAAATCATCTTATAGTTGTGGAAGGAGCAGCAATGTCAGTTATGGAAGAATAACAATGAGATGTTATAAAAAATACTAAGAAATTGAAATGTGCCTTAAAATATGTACAGTATTGTAACTATGTAAATAATGTTTTTATATGTTGTGTTAGATAAAAGGTCAAGTTTCTTTTTGATATGTGCTGTGGGATCTTATACATTTACCTGAGCTACCAGCAACGCAAGCAGATGGAATCACTATTTAACATCTCATCCAAAAAAAAAAAACTCACTCGGGAGCACAGGACTCTTGTTATGCTGCACTGCGGTGTCAGCAATTCATCTGCCTGGTGTTTTAATAAAACACACAGCCTTCTGTACCAAAGGTTAGGACGCTACCTTTTGCTCCACTGAAAATAGCTAAGTTAATGAGGGACAGGTCATTAGTATGAGGTACAATCAGCAGCGACAGTCTTCAAAATTAGAGACAGTTAAGAGTCCCACTACTCTACATAACTAATAACCTTAATGGAACAGGTTTTGTAGCAACATGCATTTTATGAACATTTGAACAAGAAAAACTATAACACTCTAATATTTGGCACTACTGACTAATTATAAACCTTAATGATTTTTAACCATCACTGATTAAACAAAAATGAAGGTACAAATGAAAGCCTGTTAGTTACTGCAGAGGATTAAGAATTTAAATTCTTGGTAAGTTGCTTCCCATAGTCAGAAATATAGGGTTTGATTCTTTCTACTCCCTTTCTCCTACTGTGGAACTCTAAGTTGCTTTACCAGATAGTGCTCATGTGTTTGCCCCTTACCTTGTCTAAAATATAGAAAGAACAAATAGATAGGGCATATGTGTTGGGCCAAATGCTCACGTACAGGTTCTGAACAATAAGAGAAGAGCCAGATCATGGTCAAATGAGACCCTATTCATAGTAATGGACTGAACCCCCCCCCCCCAACCTACAGCCATACCAGTATTATATTACTTGGTTCTCTCTTCCCATTTTCCATAAAACACAGCTGAAACCCATCAGTGTGCATATTATTTTCGTCTTTACTTTTATAATAATCACAGACATTTGCATTTAATTTTATTAACATTTTTACAGAAAAAAATGACAGCCATTTAATGGACAAAACATAATATCCTCACACTGAAAACAGGAAGCATGAGCAACAGTAAACTTTTCTTCCTTTGAAACTCACATGTATTAAAAATGAACATTGCAATCCTTTAAACTGCAACAGATGTGCAGGGATTCATAGTCAAATAATATACAGTCTTCTTCTTCTTCTTTCGGCTTTTTCCCGGTTAGGGGTCGCCACAGTGGATCATCTGTCCACTCATGATTGGCAGTGGAATTTTACAGTGTTGAGTTGCCAGCCCGGCACCCAACCTTCCACAGAAGGCACACACATGCACACACTCACACCTAGGGCCAATTTAGAGTGACCAATCCACCTACTACATGTCTATGGGATGTGGGAAGAAACCGAAGCACCCGGAGGAAACCCACGCGACCACAGGGAGGACATGCAGACTCCGTACAGAAGGCACCCCAGCCGAGAATCGAACTGGAGAACCTCTTGCTGTGAGGCAACAATGCTAACCGCTGCATCACCGTGGCTGCCCTAGTCAAATATAAAGCACTAATTAAGGGCTATCTGAAAGGTGCTGGAATTCAAAAGGCAAATATATAATAAATTTGCTAATGGCCCAGGACAGGATGACTTTTTTCAGAGGCAGCCCAGGAGCACTGTCTTGTAAAATTACTTGGTTAGGCCTACACTAAACAAACAAAGGCCAAGAGAGTTAAAACCTGCACTACAGGAAACAGCTCATTAACATCTCATAGCCTTAACATGAACTGTTGCAGTGCATTTCACACCATTATACCAACAAAAAAACAAGTTAAATTAAAAATGCATTTATAGTTAATATTTTAGTGTTAAAATCATACACTTTATGCTGTGCAGTTTATTTACAATCAAACAATCTACTGTCACAGTCAACAAAACAAGATAACCAAAAACCTAAAAAAACATAACTCATATGAGGACTCCCCTGTTTACTACAATCAGTTCCTTCCTTTGCACAACAAGTACTGTGGGGTGCAGGATACAAACACACATACACATGCACACGCACACACACACGACTATTAGTTATAGCCCCTTGTGTGCATTCACATATTTCCGTGTGATAAAATGAATGAACGAATATATAATGACTAATAAGTATAATTCAGCTCACTCATCAGTCAGGAAGAGATTTTCAATCTTTCTTTAGTATACTAAATAAGCTACATTAGTATGTATTTGTACGTATTTTCTGAAGGACAGAAAGTCTGAATCTCATGTGCTTGACATTTAGTGACTGACTGTAATCCAGAACAATTTTCCAGAAAGCCACACATTTTACAATGAATAGAACAAAATAATTCTCATTTTGCTGAAGAATTCTAGGCAAAGCACAACTCTGAAATGCTATTTTATTTATTTGTTAATGAGATAAACCCACTGGAGAAAGGTTACTTTTTGGGTGACTCAGGCTACTGGCTCATAGTCACACCATAAGCAAACTGAGGTGGGAGGATTAAAATCCTGTACATTTGACAGGTCAGAGCCTAAATGCCAGATTCAATTTCCCATGAAACTCTTCCAAAAATAATGAATTAAGGGAGGTAATCTCTGGCAGTTGGTCTGAGGATTAAGGCTACAGGGTTTATTTTTCTCACTGTGTGACACTCAGCAAGACCTTTAATCAGGAAACCCCCTAACCAGGGCATTTTACACACACACACACACACACACACACACACACACACTTTCTGATCCAAATACTTAATTCACTCTCACTTCTTCTCCCCAGGAAAACGTAGATTCAAAATGCCCACACTACTGTGACATGAAACTAGAACTGTTCAGCTGAGAGTGGGCAGTCTAAGACATATGCACTTGCCAAATCAGCTTTGCAAGTGGGGTGATGATGAAACAAAACACAGCTTGCAAAAACATCAGATGGAGTGAGTCATTCACTGTGGTGCACAAAAAGACCAGTGTCCCCACAGTGCTGCCACTGCAATAAAGGCCTAGCCAGGAAGTAAGTGTACTCACTAGCTCTTACTCTGCAGTAACATGATATTAACCTGTCACAGCCCAGATGGCATGGGTGAAGATTGACTCTCATCACTTCCAACCAGTTATGAAGGCAGGACCAAGCTGGCACCAGAGGGGTGGTCTTTCAAGTCATGGCAGTGGTACCCTGCAGATTAAGGAAAGTGCACAAAAGTGTGATTCAGTAATCAGCTTACAAACATGCAATATGGCCCCAAGAGTCTGAAAAGAATATGTACTATTCCATAACTACAGGCTTCCAGTAACAACACCCAGACAAGACAGTAACCTTTTGAAATGTTGGGACCCACTAGAGCGAGTCCCAAAATATAGAGACTGAATGACCAAAATATGGGAATTAAGTATACTAAGTCCAAAATGCCATTTCTCAGAATATTCTCTTTTCTCTAAGGTGTGGCAATCTCAAAAGTTAGTATATATATAAGTTTGGGGGTGTGGGGAACGTGCCCCCTACATGGGCAGGGGGTTCAGGGGGACTTGCCCTCCTGCAAATAGACGTTTTAAGGAAAAGAATGATCTTCAACATTCACTCTTCTTCTGTGTTTTCTGTCTTTTTTTTTCGGTATGTTGGCATTCAGCATTTTCAAGTGTCAACATTTCATTAAGGAGCTGACTAGACTGCACGCAGACCGAGCACCCCAAGCCCCTTTTTCTCCACTCTTTCAATGAACCACAGTGTCTTCCAGTGCCCCTTATTCATGGTAACTGCCTTTCAAAAAAGGTAGTATTGTCATATACACACACATATATATGCTCACAATTCCCAGGGAATTAGAATTGTCGAATTCTCCACAGCTTATTCCTATCAAGACAGTACTGCCACCACCCTAGATATGGTGATAGAACACAAGTTACTGAACCATTTTGACTTAGCCAAATATAAAAATGTATATCTTTCCCTGGAAATAGAGAATAGCAAGAGTAAGTGATATTGTAGTCTTGACATATTCTGGCAGCTTTATGATTTATTCTTTGGGCACATGAAGACCAGTCACAACAGCTTAAAGCAACTTCAATTTAAAATTGAATAAATAAAGTTTACTTAATCAATAAGGCAAATAGCGCAGATACAGATCAAATATGCAGAGGAATGAGAAAGTGCACAAGAAATATCAAAATAACAGTCGGTTACCCAAACAGACTATGTAAAGAAGAATTGAATATACAGCCAGCTAAATAAGTTGGAGAAATATTAAAAATACACAAGGAAATGCAGATTTTGGTAGCACTTACATGAATGTACCAACATAGCTAATTCTATGACAACACAGGTCAGAAAATATTCATACACATTTCATGTCATCACTTGTATGCTGAAGGCACAGTGTTAATCAGATTGCACAATTTACTTTCGACAGAAAGAAATATGGCAGTTTATTTTAGTTGTTTAGAGTAATTAGAATATTTTTTCTACATGTAATAGAAAAGTTTCTCAACAGCATAATCGTGATCTTGCATCTGTCTCTTAGCTGTTTGCATTTTAATGTATGTATCCTTTCACACTTTTAGTGTGTGGTTCCTTTTGTAGTACAATTTAATTTTTATGACTCACTAACTTGTCAAAGCAAGGAATTGCATTTTTCATTTCAACAGCAGTTGCATGCACTTCCAGTAAGACAGAATGAAACAACACATTCTTAAATCAGTTTTCCCAATCATGGCATCACTCCTGTAACCACATAACCTTCTGACCAAATGCTGAGTACTGTATTATATATCGCTTATGAAACAAAGTAAGCAAGCACTGCAACTGCTTGGTCTGTATGAAGACTCAGCATAAAAGATTCTATAACCCAAGAATACAGGTAGAGATATTATAATTACAGTGAAGGAAGTACACTTGCTTTTACCATTCCTACAGATTGAAGTGATAAACCTGAATAAGTGATGCATATCTGAGACAATCAGAGCAATATGAAAATGTTAAGGACCTGATTTTATCAGTAGGACTACTAGAATGAGTTTAATTTTCTAGGTGTTTGTGTGTTGTTTTTTAAAATAGCTCTGCTGTACCACAAGTGACCAGTGTACTAGGTGGCATCTTACACTAGTTTTTGATAGGTATGGTGGCCTTAGCAATCCTTAATACAACCGGTCATGCCTTGGACTCTATCAAGCTTCAGCTAAGGAAAATAGTTGTGCAAACTATGAGCACTTAATATAATTAATGTAGTCTATATGGTGTGTGTGTGTGTGTGTGTGTGTGTGTGTGTGTGTGTGTGTGTGTGTGTGTGTGTGTGTGTGTGTGTTCATGCATGGACAGATGGACAGGTCAGCTCTTAACAATTTGTTCTACATGAAACAGGTATACATAAGTGGGACCACCTCCATGGGTGGATTGGTGTTTAGGACATGTGGTAGAGGTCAGTCCATGCTGCAGGTTCCTAATCTAATTGTTTGAAATAGAGTGAACATGTTGTGGACTGTTGTAGGGATACTGTACCAGTTCACACTGTGAAGATATGGCCACGGCACTGATGACTATGTTTGCCTTTCCCAGGCCACCAAATGATAAGATTACCATCCATGATGAAGAATCTGCATTCACTGTCACATAGTTCCTGTCAAAGTGCTATAAGAAACAGGTATGAGAGCAGACATTGTTATACTCTTGACATATGGTAGCTTTATGATGTGTTCTTTGGGCATCTTGTTCATAGGTTCATACTAGGCTATCTGCCCTAGGGCATTTATAAGCCTAGCCAGAGTGTGTGTGGCTTTCGCCACCCCTTGGAAAGAGAATACTATGCCCATTTAGGGTTTAGTTTACTGTGCCTCTGTCTAGTAGTGACACAGAGATGACCCCCAGGGTAAACCTACGATCTCCCATCCACTCGTCAAGATCTCTCTTGAAGAGAGTCAGTGAGGGGCTCTGCCTAACATGGACTGGGATTCTGTTCCAGAGTGTAGAGAGCCTCTGGATTATGAATCTGTCCCTCCAGCACATCCTATTTATTTCTGTATTGAGGTTAAAATCTCTCGCTCTCGTGGCTCTGGTGGATTTGGATTTTCTGAGGTGGAGCATGTCCATTAATTCTGGATTGGACATGGCCTTGTACATCAGGCATAGATCATCTCTGAGTAGGCGGTATGCGACTGAATAGAGCTGGAGTTTCTTCAGCCGGGCAGCATATGACATATGTTTGAGACCCTTGATCCTCTTGGTGAGGTACTTTTGGGGTCTTTCTAACTGCTGCAAGTGTCGGGTAAGGTACATCCCAAATGGGGCATTGTACTCAATTATGGGCCTGATAAGGGAAGAGTATAGGGGCATAATGACCTCTCTTGATCTAGATGTGAATCCTTTCATGATAAGGTGGGTAATATAGAAGGTCTTCCTAACCACCTTGGCAATGTGAGTGTCAAATGAGAGGTTACTGTCAACTTGGGTCCCTAGGTCCCTGATTACTTCTTCCGTACTTAATGGATTACCACCTATGTGGTAATTTGTGGGTACTTTGTTTTTCCCAAAGGATATGACTATACATTTTTTGGCATTCAGTTTAAGGCCATGGCTCTGGCACCAGTTATCCATTTCTATGAGGCCTTTCTGAAGGATGCTTGTGTCCACTGGAGTATCAATTATGGGACCCAGTTTGCAGTCATCTGCGAACTTTGTCAGCCACAATCCTCCTATGTTTGCTTGCACCTCGGAAAAATAAATGCCGAACAAGAGAGGTCCCAGGACCAAGCCCTGTGGGACACCGCTTGTGACTGGCTTAGAGTCTGACATGGCTCCAGCAATTCTGACCTTGTGGGTTCTGTCCTTGAGCCAGTTTGCAACCCATCTTATGACATATGGGTTTACATTTAAGCTGGTGAGCTGGTGTATTTCAGATTTTGATGTATTGCTATAGTTTTGCATTACTTGGCATATTTCACATGTTTTTACAGATGCTGATGACTGAAAGGAAAACCAGCCAGCAGATGTTCTATTAGCCCTGACATCATCTGCATGAATGATGTGGTGAGGGTTTCCGCTTGCAATGTCTTTCATGCTGGTGTGTGCTGGTATTTCATATCATCTGCTTGTAATGCATATCTGCATGTTTCAGCTTTAAGGGACCCCCTACAGGAGGTGGTACACTTGAGAATATCTTTCCAGTGCACAGTCTTACAGCTTTTACTTGAAAGTTGGAGCTGTCATTTTGCATACTCTGTGTTCAACTTCCATTATTTGTCACAATACCAGGTTAAATAGCCTGCATCATTCTAGGACCTGTTCTTTCTAGCTATCGCCACAATTTGTGTCTTATCTTACATGCACATTTGTAAAGTCATCATCTTTGATCCATAAAATGCATGGGCTTTTGTAGTGTGCCTGTGTTTTTACACTTCAGGACCCAGAAATAATACAGGGCCTACCTCCTCTCTTAAAATGGGAAATAAAATAATCACCTTTGAAATATACCAGTCCTTTGCACTCTTGGCTCATGGGCAAAGAAGAAAGAGGCCTGAAGCCTTTATCATAGCCCATATTCTAGCAGAGAATGTTTCTATTATAGGGAATGCCCAAAGAATACCTCTCACTATCCCATGTGTGAGCCAGAGATGCATAAGGCACAAGGTGATGCTCTCAAGATGTGCAAGGATCAAGCTTTAGAGTGCACAGTGATTTTCTTTGGGCTAGATGGTCACCACCCTTTGCATCTCCCTAAGTTCACTTATCATTGAGGGTTGAATCATTTCCCTGTATGCTAGTCCTCATCCATTGATAGGCCTTCAGCTTTCCCGATCCCCTTGCTGGACTTTGATGATCTGTACAGAGTATGCTTGAAAGTGGTTGAATAATAGTGAGAAAGCACTATCCTTTAGGTTAGCTTAATTCTAGGACAGAAAAAGGTGTCCCTGAGATATTCCCCCTCATCCTCTTATATCTTGGTAACATCCTACCAACTGCATCCTCCCAAACAAACATTAAACCAGGGATCTTAAACTCATGGTTTCAGAAAGCTACTCCACTATTCCTAAGTGGAATGACTACCTTTCTTTTTGTTTTGGAAATAGCTACTCTCAGCTGAATGTACTAGACCTCATACATACCTCATACTCATTTGACGTTGAGACCCTGCACTAAGCCAACATTGACTCTACAACCTGTAGTAGCTCCCATCCTGCTGAGAATGGGAAGATTGCAGGCTTATTCAGGCAGTAGATACCTTCCTTCTCTAATTCTTCAACAAGAGATGAATATAAGTTTAGTGTAACTAGGGTAATTAGACTTTGTCCCTACTAACTCCCTCCTGATGACCAGAGTAGTCTCTTCAAAAATACAACAAAGAGTTTTTTCATTCTCCTTCAGAAATTTATAAATATTTATTTGTAGAAAGAAAATGTTTCTATGAGCTATCTCACCCCCAGCAACCTGTTACCATGGAAGTCATTAGACTTGGATCCAACATCCATTTTCATGTCATATATTAGTGGCACAAGTTATAGCTCCTATATGTATTGAACAAAATTAGACATAGTAACCTCTGGGTCCATATGCAACATACTGAGCAGATATGTCCTCTGAAGGCATGACCCAGTAAGCAGCTAACTTTAAAAAAAATAAAGAAAAATATTTTTAATGAGATACTAAGTTGGATTTGGTCAGTTATGGGTAACTTCAGCTTTGCTGCCATTTAAGTAGTGTTTATCAGTATAACATTTGGTGAGTCATCATTGTTGTCATCATCATCCCCCTTTTCTCATTTTTACATGGGGTTGGAGTGTCACATCAACATTTGCTGATGAGAGAAAATCACCTAAAGACAATGTTTGCACCACTGACTGGCTAGCTCTGGTGTGCATGCACCCTATTCCGTTATTTTCACTTCTGCTTTAGACTGCTGTCTGTCAGGTCAGATTGGATGTTACTCATATAATTTTATTCTTTTTTACACTTTGTTGACTAGGTTAGTTCTGCTAGGCCTTAATGAGGTATACTTTAGATTAACAGAAGCACCAGGTTTCATACTGTACAGCTAGTTTTCTTTCATAACAGAGTAGCTTTTTTCCTACTTTAACCTTATTTTAGGACCCCACACTGGCCAGCATATTATTTTAGAAGAGTGGACATTAAATCATTTCTGATTGACTTGACCTCCAAAGTGTTACTATATGTTACAGATATTTCACTGTAGAATGAATATCTCCTCTGGTATCATTTCTCCTTTAAAATAATTATGTTTCTTTCCTAATATACTTCTGTCTGGCGTTCCACTGCATGAGTATCAGTTCACTCAGTAGCACAGCAAAGGGAAGTTGTTGCCTTCTTTCTGGGTGGACTATACCATCTGTCATTCTTTAAATCCACCATTCCTTTTAGAATCCTTATTGACTGTATTGTTTATTGAGTTGTACAGATTGTTTCAGAGCACCTTAACTCAAGCATATGGAAGCACTGGCTTTGAAATAATACAGCACTGCAGTGAAATCGGTCTCTAATGCCACTTCTCTTCTCTTCTTCCAGCATTACTTCTGCAAGTATTGATACATGGAAATCACTAAATAATTCACTGCAGGCTTCTATTATTCCACTGCCTGTCAGAAATGTTACTTTGCAAAGCTTATTTCACATTGTACATAAACTGTTTCTAATTGTTTAGAGGAAAACTGCAGCATTTCTTTTACAGAACCACAACTGGAATATATATTTGGGCCGTTATATGTACAAATCACTAGCCTAAGGTAATATAATACAGACACAAGAGACAGCTAAATGTATGAGACTAACACTTTAGTCAGATTTATTTATTTAATTGACATTTGTTAACCAGGTTAGTCTGGCTGGGCAGGGTGCCCTTTTTCAGCAGAGACCCGAGGAGAAAATCTCCAGGTTACATAAATTTAGGTATACAGTGATCAGATGTCATTGAACTGCCTTAAGATTGAAGTCACATGACATGGATGGGTAACGCACTATATATATTAAATATTTATTTAAAATAATTTTTACAATATTTTTTGTATAAATTAATATTACCTATACTATGCTATATGTTATATTATTTATAAAGCACGTGAAATATAAAGAAAATCACAGAATAAAAAATGTGCTGGTTATTTAATAACAGTCGCACTGATCAGTCCTTGCTAACATGGAAAATCATATCATGTTTTGAAATCATGCCACTTTCTTGGGAGTCTTCATGATTTTTCCGTATATGTTTCTTCTGGTGCCTCATTTGGTAGATATAGTCAGATCAGTCTGGCAGCTGGTGCAGAGGGTTAACGATGTGAGATGTAGTTCCTGTGGTATAAGGTTTGATTCCCTTAGCATGTATTTGCCTACTGTGTGAACCTGAACTAGTCACTTGACAGTAGATACTTAGGAGAAACTGGGCATTTGGGCAAGGCTTTTCAACAGTCCCCTGGTAGGAGAAACTGGTCATTTGGGCAAGGCTTTTCAACAGTCCCCTGGTCTGCAAGCCTGGTAAGAACCTATGAATTCCAGTGCAATATCTTAGCAGGTAACACCTTATCAATTTCAGATGAATGGTGATTCGAATGATCTGAAAATCTGACTCTTTCAGAGAAGTCTTGAAGCCCTGATACATTTTCCTTATCAATAGCAGTGCCATATCCTGGAATTCTGTCACATTTAGAAACAACTGAGACAGTATCACCACTCTAGAATGATATCAGTCCTGCTTTATAAAGATGCCTCATGTTTCCAGAAATTGCAGCTGTTCTTGCTACCATGGCTTTCTGCTGCACATCATCTTTATCTGCTGGATTTTGTACCCCATTTCCCATGGGAAACAAAAAAAAAATGCAAACCTCCTGACATCTGGTCATAGAAAAACATTTGTCATTTTGGAAAGCCTTGTCAGACTTCCTTGCATTTGATATAGTCTTTGGGCTAAAACAACACTGAAAACATTGATGATTTTGTCTTGAGTCATCTTTCCCATTAACAGCTGTAAAGGAAATAATCCAAAATGTTATAATGGACAGTTGCCGTACTCTAGCAAACTAAATAACAGTCCTACTTACGTAAGCAGTACAGTGTCTCACAATGTATGTAACAGTCTGAGTACTAGCCCACCTGACCATTGGATTGCAGAGATTTTGGATTAGTAATAATGGGTTTAAACACTCATTTATGTACAAAGTTATGGAATGCTTGACTCAGACACAGGGACATTATCTAAGATAAGCACATCAGGGACCCCATGTCTACTGAGTAGTACTTTTGAGTAATACTATGACAGAATTAGATGAATTGTCTCTCATTTTAATCATATCTGGATACTTTGAACAGCAATCTGCACAAATTAGACAATGTGATTGTTTAAAGTGAAAACAATTCAGTAGTAATTGATCTCTGTGGCCTTAATGGAATTTCATGTGATATCATCTCTTGTCTCACATTACTTTGGTGAAACATGTTACAGACTTAACAATTCTTTTTCATCATCCTGATCTCATGTAACATCTCTAACTAAAATGTGACTCCTCATACCCTTTCTTTATATTTCACAATTCCAGGGTGTGCAATCTGCATATTCTCTCCTTCATGTTGTCCTAAATTTTGTGACTTTACACACAGTTATTCTTATCATGCTATACATATAGTGTGTCAGTGTGTACACTAGGCCTTTTACTCTTCTCTCAGCCATCCTGATAGTAACATGTCCTTCCACAAAGAATTTCTGCTTCCAGTACTTTCTACCTCACAACCTCTTGTAGCCTTTCATCACATATTTATAGGTAGATAATTACTGGCATTACTTCTAAGTCTTATTTCAGCAGTTTTCCTGCATTTTTCATCATATAAACTCTGCTGAATGTGTCTGCAAAGTGCATCTCTCTTCCAATTTTGTACAAATTTTTTTAAGACATACTTTAGTAGAGTCAGCAGCAGTCTTTCTTCTTCTTTCGGCTGCTCCCGTTAGGGGTCGCCACAGCCGATCATCTGTTTCCATTTCTTCCTGTCCTCTGCATCTTGCTCTGTCACACCAACCACCCGCATGTCCTCTCTCACCACATCCATAAACCTTATCTTAGGCCTTCCACTCTTCCTGTTACCTGGCAACTTCATCCTTAGCATCTTTTGCCCAGTACACTCTGCATCCCTCCTCAGCACATGTTCAAACCAACGTAATATTGCCTCTCTGGCTTTGTCTCCAAACCTTCCAGCCTGGGCTGACCCTCTAATACACTTATTCCTAATCCTGTCCACCCTCGTCACACCCAGTGCAAATCTTAACATCTTTAACTCTGCCACGTCAGTCTTTGAAGATGTGAAAATGATTTATGTAGAGGCATCAGAAAATACTCTCTAATGGCTAATGATCTTTTTCCACAGAAACTTATATACTCACTGACCTTTTCACAGCCATACACTGTAACTAGAAGTTTCCTTTCATTTTGAGCATATTTCATTTGTACCTCAGTCAATGCCTTGAAACTAGAGGTACTCAGTTGTTCCTCTTGCAGGAACACTTCTCATATACTAACTTAAATGGCATCCACTAACCTTTGTCCCATAGTAATAATAATGAAGACTTTGAGAATTCGTCACCAGTTCTTTTAGCGTAGTAAAACTTTTCCATTGTTGCTACTTGCAGTGTCACTTTATTTCCTTCTTAAGCAAGCTTGTCAAGGACGTAGACATTTCTGGTAGATTTTGAATAACAGAACCATAGCTATAGTGGGGCAAAATGGGCAGTTACCTCGGGTACAAGCTGTTAGGGGGCTTGAAATGCAATCCAGACCATTTGCCAATCACAGAGAAATGCATTACTAGCATTCATTCAAACAGCTGTGGTCAGACAATATTGCAGCAGTTTAAGTGTGTGTGTGTGTGTGTGTGTGTGTGTGTGTGTGTGTGTGTGTGTGTGTGTGTGTGTGTGTGTGAGAGATCGTCATAGTTTCTGTGTAATGTATATAGTGTTGAACTGTCTGGATCCACTTTTATTTGCTAGAAATCCTGCTTAGCATCATGAAGTGAGAAAAAGTTAGATATTGACATATGGACACCGCCTTTTCAACATATGTTAATGCAAAATATTTCTTAAAATTGTACTGTTAGGATCATGTGACCCTATGCAGATTCGTATAATCTGGTTTAACAATAGTTGTCATACTGTTAACCAATTGCATCCAGTGCATTTATTTCTAGTCCAGCCTTAAAAGAAGACTTGATCAGTTGGATATTGTCATTCTTGAAATAGGGGCTAAGTCTGTGAAGAAATTCATATTGTTTTCTCTCCAGAGCCTGCAGTTTTAGTTGTACCACCTTCATAGTGACTTCAGACTGACATTAGTGTGTCATACATGGAGACTGTGAGTAGAGTATCCTTAAACTATATGATTTCACTGGCTGTGCTTTAAGTCAAATGAGTTTTCCATGATGAAAATCAGTTGAATTTCAAGCTTTGAACAGCAGCCATGTAGCAGAGTCCTTAACTGCTTCATGGATGTTTTGTCACTTTCGTCTGCAATAAAGAAGCCGTGCAAGTATTGCAGATGTCTTACATGGTATTGCAGAGCTGTGAACTGGATACTCCATGTCACTAGCACTGGCATATATGGCAGAAGCTTAGCCACATCACCATTGTAATGTTAGGAATGACTAGTGCCATTTGGATCGGACATCATTAGCACTCGATTTTATATGGACACATCCAGCTGAGGTTTTCATAGAAGGATCTGAGGGAGGTACTTTATGCACGATGAGCGTCTAGTTATTATTATTGATTTTATTGATCTTTTGCTGTCAAGGTTATTCACACTAGTCTACTGGCCTCTTTTCAGGGGAGAGCCAAGGAGTTGTTTCTGCTACTGGGGGAAATTTCACTAGAGTATTGGGGTGCTTGCCTACTGTTGGTAGTCTGGGGAATAGTTTGGGTGTTACACATCCTGACTTTATGTTCCTGTTCCTGTTCCAGACATGGAGGTGGCCTGGAGGAACAGGGAGAGAAAACATGGCTGCTGAGAACCAAAGTAATTTGGAAGATGAATATGTTGAAAATGAAGAAAAAATGATAGAATTGCTACCAGAATTGTTTTCAATTGATGTGGGAGCAGACAAAATGGTGTTTGCTGATGGTGAGGAGATCAGGAAGGGCATGGAGCTAAATGCAGTGGTGGAGATGGATTCAGAAGAAAATTTTCAGAAAAAACTGTTTGAAGTGGCAGAAATAGCAGAAAAATGTGTTATTTCAACCCTCCAGTCAGGAGGGTTGTGAGATGAGTTTCTGGAAGAGCTAATTAACCAGAGTGAGCCTGAAAGTGGAGCTGCTGTACCTTGGAGTTACATTATTGAAAAAATAGAAGAGGAAGAAAAAGCGAAGGAAAAGGCACCAGAGAAGGTTTCCAAAGTCCTATGCTCTAACGGTGGAAGAAGGAACTAAGGAGAAGACAAAGATGAAAGAAATAAAGAAGAAATATGTTGTTCGGGTGAGCAGTAAAAAAGAAAAAGGCCTGGACAGATATGAGGTATGGGGCAATGTTATTGCACCTCTGGGAGTTAAAGCTGAAAAGGTAAGAGCTTTTATTTTAATTAACAAAAAAACTGTTTGTGACTTGTTTATTTAAAGTGCTCAGGCTATGGAAAACTTTTTGGGGGCCTGTGACAAAATGAAAGCAGACTTTCCATGGTCAGAATATGTGGTGCATGCCTTTTTCAGGCAAGCAATACAGAATTATGATTCAGTTTAGAACTGAGGTGGAAGCAAAAGAACTAAATGAATACTTGTTAACAATATGTAAAGAAGTGTCGGACACTACTAAAATCTATGATGAAAGAGGACTGTGGACTGGGGGATGGGAATGTGGCATAATTTTGAAAATGGAAAAGGACAATGTAATACATATACCTAGTATTATTAATGTGCATGGCAATAGAGGTTTTGTAAGGTACAGAGGACAACCAAAGACTTGCTATTTTTCTGGAGAAGGTGATCATTTAATTAATGAATGCAATGAAATAAATGAAAATAATGTGGTAAGACAGGACACTCACAGGCAGAATGTGAGGCAGAAATACAAGAAAATGAAAATGAACATGAAAATGAAGGTGAAATTATACAAGAAAAAGATTTAGAAAATATACAAGAGCACACAACACAACAAGAAAAAACATAGAAAGGTTATTTTAAATTTAAGGGGAAAGACAAAGAACAAAGTGAAGGAAAAAGAAAGAAAGAGAGATGAAACCAGTGGAGAAGAGTCAGAGTGGCATATATTAAAAGGCAAGAGAAATTCAATAGGAAAGAGAATTGGAGAAAGAAAAAGAAAATTTAAAAATATAATGGTTAAAGCAAATAAGAAAGGTAAGGGATATGAAAATTATCTTAACTATTCTATAAAGCTGAAAATATTAGCTTTGAATGTGAACAGTATAAGAAATATTAAAAGAATTAGAATTTTACAATGGTGCGCTGCAGTAGGTGTTCAAGTAACAGTGTTAGAAGACATTAAAATGTTAACAGACGAAGATAGGGTACAAACAGAAACACTTTGGAATATTTGGAATATAGGCAAAGAAACATGCTCAGGTATATGTATATTATGCCACGCAAATATAAAAATATTAGATATTCCAATAGTAGAACTGGGCCAAATAACAATAGTGGATTTATGATGGAAAAATATCGTTATAGATTAATAGCTTTATATGTATATGAAAGAAAGAAAAACATTGTTTAAAACTATACTTAACTAAGTCTGTGTTAACTTGGATATAATAATGACAGAAGATTTTAACTGTAATTTGAGAAATACAAAAATAATTGTGATGTTAAAATGATTACTGAAACTATGAAAAAGCAGAAAATTAAAAATATGGGAAAATAAACAATGGACTTATAAAATAAATTAAATTTAGACAGAAATTAAAGGCCTAAAAATTACTCAGAAAGGAATCAAAAATATACTGGGTTTTCTGATCATGTGGCGATTTGCATAAGAATTCATGAAAATGAAGAACATATTAAAATAGGAAAAGGTATAAAAAGAATGAATGAAAAAGAATTAGAATCAGGAGAAAGAAAAGTAATTATAGAATTATGACAACAAAATATTGGTATGAGTGATTTTTATGAAAATTGGGCAATGTGGTAGATTAAATTTAAAAAGAAATACAAAAAAGTACTTTTAGAATGCATAGAAAAGAAAAGAGAAAAAAAATGAAATACAAAATATTAAGTCAAAAATATTTAAAGATTTAATAGAGAAGAAAAAAATTGTTTTATGAAAAAGAAAAGGAATTATATAGAAGAACTCAGGATAAGGTTAATAAATTATTCTATAAGCAAAAATATTGCTTAAAGAAAAAAGAATTAGCACCATATTTATGTAAGATAGTAAAAGAAGGAAAGATAATGAGAGAATTAAAAAATAAAAAAGGAAACATTTTAAAAAAACAAGAAGAAATATGTGAAGAAATATATGAAATAATTATAGAATATGTATTCAATTTATATAGTAAAAATAAGTTAACATAGAACAAATTTACAATGGGGAAAATTAAAAAAAAGAAGGATAATGAATATTTAGAAAAACATAAGCTTAAATGAGTTGAATGAGATCTTGAAAGATATTAACGTTAATTCACTGAGAGGTTTGGATGGCATTGAATGTAGTATGTATAAAGAAATGTATGTTTGGCAAAAAAGGTGTTTATAGACGTAATGAATTAGTGACTAGAAAAGGGAATTAAGTATAAAGAAATTTGCAGGTGTGATAAAATTTATATTAAAAAAGGGAATAAGAGATGAAATAAAAATTGGAGACCAATTACACTGAATAACACAGACTATAAAATTTTCATGAGAATAGTAACAAAACATTACAATGTAAAATAGACTACTTGATCAGAACTTGTTTGGGAGAAAAGGAAAAGGGAGTCAAGACCTATTGTGGATAATAAAAAAGTGGAAACAAAAATCATGATAGGGGATGTTAGTAAGGCATATGATAATATTCAGTATAAAGCATTATCGGGTATTTTACAATCATAGAATATAAGTCAAAATTATTACAAGTAATTAAATCAATATATGAAAAGAATTATGTAAGACTGAATGTAAATGGTTGGATTGTGGATAATTTGAAAATAGAATGTGGTATAAAACAAGGATGTCCTACAAGCAGTATGATCTTTGCTATAATCATGAACACAGTTGTTAATGGAAATTAATAAAATGCTAAGTAATGGAGAATATAGAATGATGGAGGGAATAGAGTTGATAATAATGTACACTTATGCTGACGATATTGTGGTGATAGCAAAAAACAAAGCCTGGATAGGAAAAAATAATGGAAAATTAAGTACACAGTTGAAGGAAATTGGTTTAAGCATAAATAAAGAGAAAAGTAAAGGATTTCAGTTTGAAGATATTATAGGAGATGTGGAATATAATGAGAAGAGTATAGATATTTTAGGAATAGTATTGGAAGTACAGAATAGAAACATGAACAATGGGATAAAATTATTAAAGAAATCAATGACACGATTACATTCTGGAAGACATATAGGTTTGCATACAAGAAGAAAGCACATTTAGTAAACACCATAATAATAGGTGAAATAACTTATACAGCAAATGTTTACATGATGCCAATGAAATGTGAAAAAGAAATTATGCAGATTATTTTTTCATTTATTTGGTAGTCAAGATTAAACCCTGGTTAAGAGGGGAATTTTGTATATGAAGGATGAACAATGGGGATTGGGGCTGATTAATCCAATTGTGTATGCAGCCTCCTTAAGTATATATAAATTACTAAAAGGAATAATGAAAAATAAGAAAAAGTTGATAGAAACAATAAAGTATTGTAAATATAGAGAAATTTGGGAAGAAATGGAAATGAAAAAATAATATAAGTGTTTTTAATGAAGAAATTAAATAATTTTACAGGAAAGTTGTAATGTGGAAATTAAAAAAGAATGTGTTTGAAAAGATTAGAAAAGAAAGGTATGTGAACATAGGTTCATAGGTTCATACTAGGCTATCTGCCCTAGGGCATTTATAAGCCTAGCCAGAGTGTGTTTGGCTTTCGACACCCATTTTAAATTAATTTTGCTATGCCCTTTTTCGAGGTTAGTATACTGTGCCTCTGTCTAACAGTGACACAGAAGTGATACCTGGGGTAAACCTACGATCTCCCATCCACTCATCAAGATTCCTCTTGAAGAGAGTCAATGAGGGACTCTGCCTATCCTGGACTGGGATTTTATTCCAGAGTGAAGGGAGCCTCTGGGTTATGAATCTGTCCCTCCAGCATGTCCTATTTATTTCAGTGCTGAGGTTCAAGTCTCTCGAGCGTAGCTCGATGGGATTTGGATTTTCTGAGGTGCAGCATGTCCATTAATTCCGGGTTGGACATGGCTTTATACATCAGGCACAGATCGCCTCTGAGCAGGCGGTATGCCACTGAGTAGAGCTGGAGTTTCTTTAACCGGGCAGCATATGGCATCTGTTTGAGCCCTTTGATCCTCTTGGTGAGGTACTTTTGGGGTCTTTCCAGTTGCTGCAGGTGTCTGGAAAGGTACATCCCAAAAGGGGCATTGTACTCAATTATGGGCCTAATGAGGGATGAGTAAAGAGGCACGATGACCTCCCCTGATCTAGATGTGAATCCCTTCATGATTAGGTGGGCTATATAAAATGTTTTTCTAACCACTTTGGCCACATGGTTGTCAAATGAGAGATTGTTATCAACTTGGGTCCCCAGGTCCCTAATTACTTCTTCTGTACTTAATGGATTACCACCTATGTGGTAATTTGTGGGCACTTTGTTTTGCCAAAGGGATGACTATACACTTTTGGCGTTTAGCTTGAGGCCATGGCTCTGGCACCAGTTGTCTGTTTCTATGAGGCCCTTTTGGAGGATGCTTGTGTCGGCTGGAGAGTCTATTATGGCACCCAGTTTGCAGTCATCTGCGAACTTGGTCAGCCACAGTCCTTCCATGTTGGCCTGTACCTCCGAGAAATATATACCAAACAAGAGAGGTCCCAGGACTGAGCCTTGTGGGATGCCACTTGTAACTGGTTTGGAGTCTGACATGGCTCCAGCAATTCTAACCATATGGGTTCTGTCCTTGAGCCAGTTTGCAACCCATCTAGTGACATAGGGGTTTATATTTAAGCTGGTGAGCTTATCTATAATGCCCAAGTGGGGTATTGTATTGAAGGCTTTTGCGAGGTCCAGGTAGGCTGTGTGGACCACCTTCCCATCGGCAATGGCCTTGGTGACTGTTTCAAAGAAATCGACCAGGTTTAAGAGGCAGGATCTGCCCTTAACAAAGCCGAACTGGGTAGGATCCAGTGTCTGTAGGTCCCCAATATCTTTATTTATGAGGTCCATGATGATCCTTTCCATAGGTTTGCAGACCAAGCTAGG